>NW_006408755.1:695231-705929 GCF_000296735.1 Chrysochloris asiatica
CAGTATATGGACACGTTGGACACATCTGCCATATAGCTAGAACACTGTATATGGAAATGTTGCACTACCCTGCCATGTAGCTAGCTCTCTGTATATGGGCATTTGAGACTCGTCTGCCATGTAGCTAGCTCTCTGTAGATGGATATGTTGGACTGATCTGCCAAGTAGTTAGCTCTCTCTATATGAACATATTGGACTTGAATGCCATGTAACTAGCTCTCAGTATATGGACATGTTGGACTCAAATGCCATGTAGCTAGTGTCTTGTATATCGATATGTTTGACTACTCTGCATTTTGTAGCTAGCTCTGAGTATATGGACACGTTGGACACATCTTCCATGTAGCTACAACTCTGTATATGGAAATGTTGCACTAACCTGCCATGTAGCTAGTTCTCTGTATATGGACATTTTGGACTCATCTTCCATGTATCTAGCTCTCTGTACATGGATATGTTGGACTAATCAGTTAAGAAGGTAGCTCTTTGTATATTAATATATTGGAGTTGTCTGCCATGTAACTAGCTCTGAACAATGTGCACGTAGGACACATCTGCTATGTAGCTGGTACTCATTATATGGACATTTTGGAGTACTCTGCCCTGTATCTAGGTCTCAGTATATGAACAATTTGGTCTCATCTGCTTGTACCTTGAACTCTGTATATTGAAATGATACTCTAATCTGCCATGTAGCTTTCTCTCTGTATATGGATATTTTGGACTGATCTGCCTTGTAAATAGTACCTTGTATATGGACAAGTTGGACAACTCTGCCATGTAACTAGCTATCAGTAAATGGACACGTTGGAAACATCTGCCATGTATCTAGTACTCTGTATATGGAAATGTTGCAATACTCTGCCCTGTAACTAGCTCTCTGTATATAGACAAGTTGGACTCATCTGCCAAGTACCTAGTATCCTGTATATAGACATGTTGGACTACTCTGCCATGTAGCTAGCTCTCAGTATATGGACACATTGGACACATCTGCCATGTAGTTAGAACTCTGTATTTGGAAATGTTGCACTACTCTGCAATGTAGCTAGCTCTCTGTGTAAAAACAAGTTGGACTCATCTTCCATGTATCTAGTACTCTGTATATGGACATGTTGGACTATTCTGTGATGTAGCTAGCTCTCAGTATATGGTCACGTTGAACACATCTGCCATGTAGCTAGAACACTGTATATGAAAATGTTAACTACACTGCCATGAAGGTTACTCTCTGTATATGGACATTTTGGACTTGACTGCCATGTAGCTAACTCTCTGAACATGGATATGATGGAATGATTTGCCAAATAGGTAGCTCTCTGTATATGAACGTGTTGTACTTGTCTGCCATGTAGCTAGCTCTCAGTATATGGACATGTTGGACTCATTTGCCATGTAGCTACTACCCTGTATATGGACATGTTGGACTACTCTGCCATGTAGCTAGCTCTCAGTATATGGACATGTTGGATTCCTGTGCCAGGTAGCTATTACACTGTATATGGATATGTTGGACTAATCTGCCATGTGGCTAGTTCTCAATATATGGACATGTTGGACACATCTGTCATGTAGCTAGAACTCTGTATATGGAAATGTTGAACTACTCTGCCATGTAGCTAGCTCTCTGTATATAGAAAAGTTGGACTCATCTGCCTTGTAGCTAGAACTCTGTATATGGAAATGTTGCACTACCCCGCCATGTAGCTAGCTCTCTGTATATGGACCTTTTGGACTTGTTTGACATGTAGCTAGCTGTCTTTACAAGGATATGTTGGACTTATCTGCCAAGTAGATAGCTCTCTGTATGTGAACATATTAGACTTGTCTGCCATGTAGCTAGCTCTCAGTATATGGACATGTTGGACTCATCTGCCATGTAGCTAGTAACCTTTAAATGGACATGTTGCACTACCCCGCCATGTATCTAATTCTCTTTACATGGACATTTTGGAGTCGTCGGTCATGTAACCAGCTCTCTGTACATTAATTTGTTGGACTGATCTGCCAAGTTGGTAGCTCCTTGTATATGAACATATTGGACTTGTCTGCCTTGTATCTAGCTCTCAGCATTTGGACACATTGGACAAATCTGACATGTAGCTAGTACTTTTATGTGGACATGATAGACTACTCTGCCATGTAGCTATCTCTCAGTATATGAACACTTTGAACTCATCTGCCAAGTAGCTAATTCTCTTTATATTGAAATGTTGCACAACTCTGCCACATAATTAGCTCTCTGTACATAGACAAGTTGGATGCACCTGCCTTGTAGTTAGCTCTCTGTACATGGATATGTTGGACTGATCTGCCATGTAGGTAGCTCTCAGTATATAGACACGTTGGGCACATCTGCCATGGAGCTAGAAATCTGTATATGGAAATTTTGTGCTACCCTGCCTTGTAGCTAGCTCTCTGTATATAGAAAAGTTGTACTCATCTGTCTTGTAGTTTGAACTCGGTATATGGAAATGTTGTACTACACTGCCATGTAGCTATCTCTTTGTATATGGACATTGTGGACCCTCTGCCATGTAGATAGCTTTCTGTACATGGATATGTTGGACTGATTTCTGTATATGAAAATATTGACTTTTCAGCCATGTCGTTAGAACTCTGTATATGGAAATATTGCACTACACTGCCATGTAGCTAGCTTTCTGTAGATAATCAAATTGGACTCATCTTCCATTTAGCTAGTACCCTGTATATGGATATGTTGGTCTAATTTGCCTAGTAGCTAGCTCTCAGTATATGTACACGTTAGACTCATCTGCCATGTAGCTAAAACGCTGTATATGGCAATGTTACAGTACCCTGCCATGTAGCTAGCTCTAAGTATATGAACACGTTAGACACATCTGCCAGGTATCTAGAACTCTGTATATGGAAATGTTGCACTACCTTGCCATGAAGCTAGCTCTCTGTATATGAACATATTCAACTTGTCTGTGTTGTAGCTAGCTCTCAGTATATGGACATGCTGGACACATCTGCCATAAAGCTACTACTCTTTATATGGACATGTTGGACTACTCTGACATGTAGCTAGATCTCAGTATATCAACACTTAGTACTCATCTGCCATGTAGCTTGAACAATGTATATGGAAATGTTGCACAATTCTGTCATGTAGCTAGCTCTCTGTATATAGACATGTTGTACGCAACTGCCTTGTAGCTAGCTCTCTGAACATGGATATGTTGGACTCATCTGCTATGTAGGTAGCTCTCAGGATATGGACACCTTGGACTCATCTGCCATGTAGCTAGCACTCTATATATGGAAATTTTGCACTACCCTGCCTTGTAGCTAGCTCTCTGTATATAGATAAGTTGGACACATCTGCCACGTAGCTAGCTCTCTATACATGGATATGTTGGAATGATCTGCCAAGTAACTAGCTCTCGGTATATGAACATATTGGACTTGTCTGCCATGTAGCTAGCTCTCAGTATATGTACACGTTAGACACATCTGCCATGTAAATAGAACACTGTGTATGGAAATGTTGCACTACCCTGCCACGTAGCTAGCTCTCTATACATGGATATGTTGGAATGATCTGCCAAGTAACTAGCTCTCGGTATATGAACATATTGGACTTGTCTGCCATGTAGCTAGCTCTCAGTATATGTACACGTTAGACACATCTGCCATGTAAATAGAACACTGTGTATGGAAATGTTGTTATACCATGCCATATAGCTAGCTCTCTGTATATGGACATTTTGGACTCGTCTGACATGTAGTTAGCTCTCTTTACATGGATATGTTGTATTGATCTGCCAAGTAGTTATCTCTTTGTATATGAACATATGGGTCTTGTCTGCCATGTAGCTAGCTCTCAGCATATGGACACGTTTGACACATCTTCCATGTAGATAGTACTCTTTATATGGACATATAGGAATACTCTGCCATATAGCTAGCTCTCAGTATATGAACAGTTTGGACTCATCTGCCATGTAGCTTGAACTCTGTATATGGAAATGTTGCATAACTCTGCCATGTACCGAGCTCTCTGTATATAGACAAGTTGGATAATCTGCCTTGTAGATAGAACTCTGTACATGGATACGTTGGACTGATCTGCCATGTTGGTAGCTCTCAGCATATGGATGTTGGACACATCTGTCATGTAGCTAGAACTCTGTATATGGAAATTTTGCACTACCCTGTCTTTGTAGATAACTCTCTGTATATAGACAAGTTGGACTCATCTGCCTTGTAGTTAGAACTCTGTATATGGAAATGTTGCACTACCCTGCCATGTAGCTAGCTCTCTGTATATGGATATGTAGGACGGATCTACCAAGAAGGCAGCTTTCTGTATATGAACATATTGGACTTTTCTGCCATGTAGCTAGAATTCTGTATATGGAAATGTTGCACGTAAATAGCTATCAGTTTGTAAACAAGTTGGACTCTTCTTCCATGTAGCTAGTACCCTGTATATGGACATGTTGGGCTACTGTGCCTAATAGCTAGCTCTCAGTATATGTATTCTTTAGACTCATCTGCCATGTAGCTAGAACTCTGTATATGGAAATGTTGCACTACCGTGCCATGTAGCAACTTTCTGTATACAGACAAGTTGGACTCATCTACCTTGGAGTTAGAACTCTGTATATGGACATGTTGCACTACTCTGCCATGTAGCTTGCTCTCAGTATATAGACAAGTTGGACTCATCTGTCTTGTAGATAGAACTGTTTATGTGGATATGTTGCAATACCCTGTCATGTAGACTGCTCTGTTTATATAGACAAGATGGACTAATCTGCCTTGTAGCTAGAACTCTGTATATGGAAATGTTGGACTACCCTGCCAGTTAACAAGCTCTCTATATATGGACATTTTGGACTCGTCTGCCATGTAGCTAGTACACTGTATATGACTATGTTGAACTACTCTGCCATATAGCTAACTCTAAGTATATGGACACATTGGACATATCTGCCAATATAGCTAGATCTCTGTATATGAATATATTGGACTTATCTGCCGTGTAGCTAGCTCTCAGTATATGGACATGTTGGACTCATTAGCCAGGTAGCTAGTACTCTTTATATGGACATGTTGTTCTACTCTGCCATGTAGCTAGCTCTCAGTATATGGACACTTTGGATTTTTCTGCGATGTAGCTTGAACTCTGTATATGGAAATGTTGCACTGCTTTTCCATGTAGGTAGCTCTCTGTATATGGGCATTTTGGATTCATCTGCCATGTAGCTAGTACTATGTATATGGGCAGTCTGGACTACTCTGCCATGTAGCTAGCTGTCAGTATAACGACACTTTGGACACATCTGCCATGCAGCTAGAACTCTGTATATGGACATGTTGCTCTACCTTGCCATGTACTTAGTGTTCTGTATATGGACATTTTGGACTCGTCTGCCATGTAGCTATCTGTCTGTACATGGATATGTTGGACTGATCTCCCAAGAAGGTAGCTTTCTGTATATGAACATATTGGACTGTCTTCCTAGTAGGTAACTCTCAGTATATGGACACATTGGACACATATGGCATGTAGCTAGAACTCTGTATATGGAAATGATGCACTACCGTGCCATGTAGCTAGCTCTCTGTATATGGACATTTTGGACTCGTCTGCCATGTAGCTAGCCTTCTGTACATGGATATGTTGGACTGATCTGCGAAGTAATAGCTCTCTGTATATGAACATATTGGATTTGTTTTCCATGTAGCTAGCTCTCACTATATGGATACATTGGACACATCTGGAATGTAGATAGAACTCTGTGTAAGGCAATGTTGCCCTACTCTGCCATGTAGCAAGCTCTCTGTATAGAGACAAGTTGGACTCATCTGCCTTATAGCTAGAACTCTGCATATGGAAATGTTGCACTACCGTGCCATGTAGCTAGCTCTCTGTATATGGACATTTTGGACTCGTCTGTCATGTAGCTTACTCTTTGTATATGAACATATTGTAGTTGCCTGCCATGTAGCTAGCTCTGAGCATTTGGGCATGTTGAACACATCTGCTATGTAGCTGGTACGATTTACATGGACATGTTGGAGTACTCTGCCATGTAGCTAGCTCTCAGTATATAAACACTTTGGACTCATCTGCCTTGTAACTTGAACTCTGTATATTGAAATGATGCACTGCTCTTCCATGTAGCTAGTTCTCTGTATATGAACATTTTGGACTCATCTGCCATGTAACTAGCTCTCTGTATATGTTGGAATGATCTGCCAAGTAGGTAGCTCTCTGTATATGAATGTATTGGACTTGTCTTCCATGTAGATAGCTCTCAGTATATGAACATTTTGGATTCATCTGCCATGTAGCTTGAACTCTATATGGAAAAGATGTAGTACTCTGCCAAGTTGCTAGCTCTCTGTATATGGAAGTTTTGCTCTCATCTGATAAGTAGCTAGTACCCTGTATATGGACATGTTGGACTACTCTTACATGTATCTATCTCTCAGTATATGGACACATTGGACACATCTGCAATGTAGCTAGAACTCTATATATGGACCATTTAGACTCGTCTGACATTTACGTAGCTCTCTGTGCATGGATATTTTATACTGATCTGCCAAGTAGGTAGCTCTCAGTATATGGACATGTTGGACACATCTGCCGTGTACCTAGAACTCTGTTTATGGAAATGTTACAGTACCCTGCCATGTAGCTAGCTCTCTGAATATGGACATTTTGGACTCATCTGCCATGTAGATAGTACTCTGTGTTTGAACATAATGGAGTACTCAGCCGTGTTCCTAGCTCTCGGTATACATCTGCCATTTAGCTAACACTGTATATGAAAATGTTGCACTATTCTTCCATGTAGCTAACTCTATGCATATAAACAAGTTGGTTTCATCTTCCATGTAGCTAGTACCCTGTATATTGACATGTTGCACTACATGGCCATGTAGCTAGAACTCTATATATGGAAATGTTGTGCTACCTGCAATGTAACAAGCTCTCCCTAATTGGACATTTTGGATTTGTCTGTATATAGCAAGCTCTATGTAGATGGATGTGTTGGACTGATCTGCCAAGGAGTTAGCTCTCTGTATATGAACATATTGGACGTGTGGGCCATGTTGCTAGCTCTCAGTATATGGTCACGTTGGACACATCTGCCATGTAGCTAGAACTCTGTATATGGAAATGTTGCACTACTTGCCATGTAGCTAGCTCTCTTTATATAGACAAGTTGGACTCATCTGCCTTGTAGTTAGAATTCTGTATATGGAAATGTTACACTACCCTGCCATCTAGCTAGCTCTCTGTATATGGACATTTTGGACTCGTCTGTCATGTAGCTACCTCTCTGTACATGGATATATTGGACTGATCTACCAAGTAGTTAGCTCTCTGTATGTGAACATATCGGACTTGTCTGCCTTGTAGGTAGCTCTCAGTATATGCACATGGTGGACTCATCTGCCATGTAGCTAGTACGCTGTATATGTACAGTTGGACTACTCTGCCACGTATCCAGCTCTCGGTATATGGACACGTTGGACTCATCTGCAATGTAACTAGAACTGTGTCTAAGGAAATGTTGCATTACTGTGCTATGTAGCTAGCTCTCTGTATATAGACAAGTTGGGCACATCTACCATGTACCTAGAACTCTGTACAAGGATATGTTAGACTGATCTGCCATGTAGTTAGCTTTCTGTATATGTACATATTGTACTTGTCCGCCATGTAGCTAGCTCTCTGTACATTGATATTTTGGACTGATCTGCCATGTATGTAGCTCTCAGTTTATGGACACTTTGGGCACATCTGCCATGTAGCTTGAACTCTGTATATGGAAATGTTGCACTACTCTGCCATGTAGCTAGCTCTGTGTATATAGACTTATCTGCCTTGTACCTACAATCCTCTATATGGAAATGTTGCACTACCCTGCCATGTAGCTAGAGCTCTGTATATGGACATTTTGGACTCGTCTTCCATGTAGCTAGCTTTCTCTTCATGGATATGAACATAATGGACTTGTCTGCGATGTAGCTAGCTCTCGGTGTATGGACATGTTTGACACATCTGCCATGTACTTGCACCCTGTTTATGGACATGTTGGACTACTCTGCCATATAGCTAGCTCTCTGTACATGGACACGTTGGACACATCTGTCCAGTAGCTAGAACTCGGTATATGGAAATGTTGCACTACCCTGCCATGCAGCTAACTCTCTGTACATAGACATTTTGAAATTGTCTGTCATGTAGCTAGCTCTCTGTACATGGATATGTTGGACTGATCTTCCAAGTACGTACTCATTATATATGAACATATTGGACTTGTCTGCCATATAGCTAGCTCTCCATATATGGGCATGTTGGACTCATCTGCCATGTAGTTAGTACCTTGTATATAGACATATTGGACTACTATGCCATGTAGCTAGCTCTCAGTATATTGTCATGTTGGACACATCTGCCATGTAGCTAGAACTCTGTATATGGAAATGTTGCACTACTCTGCCATGTAACTAGCTCTCTGTATATGGACATTTTGGACATGTCTGCCAAGTAGCTAGCATTCTGTACAAGGATATCTTGGAATGATTGGCGTAGTAGGTGGCTCTCTCTATATGAACATATTGGACTTGTCTGCCATGTAGATAGCTCTCAGTATATGAACACTTTGGACTCATCTGCCATGCAGCTTGAACTCTGTATATGGAAATGATGTATTACTCTGCCATGTTGCTAGCTCTCTGCATATGGATATTTTTCACTCATCTGCCATGTAGCCAGTTCGCTGTATATGGACATGTTGGACTACTGTGCCATATGGACACATTGGACACATCTGCCATGTAGCTAGAACTCTGTATGTGGACAATTTGGACTTGTATGACATGTAGGTAGCTCTCTGTGCATGGATATTTTGGACTGATCTGCCATGTAGGTAGCTCTCAGTATATGTACATGTTGGATATATCTTCCATGTAGCTAGAATTCTGTATATGGAAATGTTGCGCTTCCCTGCCATTTCCTATCTCTCTGTATATGAATATATTGGACTTGTCTTCCATGTAGCTAGCTCTCAGTAAATGAACATTTTGAACCCATCTGCCATGCAGCTAGTACCCTGTATTTGAACATGTTGGAGTACTCTGCTGTGTATCAAGCTCTCAGTATATGGACACATTGGACACATCTGCCGTGTAGCTAGAACTCTGTATATGGAAATGTTGTATTACTCTGCCATGTAGCTAGCTCTAAGCATATAAACAAGTTGTACTCATCTTCCTTGTAGCTAGTACCCTGTATATGGACATGTTGAACTACTCTGCCATGTAGCTAGCTCTCAGTATATGGACACGTTGGACACATCTGCCATGGAGCTAGAACTCTGTATATGGACACTTTTGACTCAAGTGACATATAGGTAGCTCTCTGTGCATGGATATTTAGGACTTATCTGCCATGAAGCTAGCTCCTTGTATACGGACATGTTGGACTACTCTGCCATGTAGCTAGCTCTCAGTATATGTACATGTACGAAACATCTGCCAAGTAGCTAGAACTTTGTATATGGAAATGTTGCATAACTCTGCCATGTAGTTAGCTCTCTGTATATAGACAAGTTGCACTCATCTGCCTTGTTGCTAGGACTCTGAATATGTAAAAGTCGCAATACACTGCCATGTAGCTAGCTCTCTGTATATGGACATTTTGCACTCATCTGCCATGTAGCCAGCTCTCTGTACATGGATATGTTGGAATGATATACCAAGTAGGTAGCTCTCTGTATATGAACATATAGGACTTCTCTGCCATGTAGCTAGCTCTTAGCTTATGGACATGTTGGACACATTTACTATGTATCTAGTACTCTTTATACGGACATGTTGGACTCCTCTACCATGTAGCTAGAAATCAGTTTATGAACACTTTGGACTCATCTGCCTTTTGCTCGAACTCTGTATATTGAAATGGTGCACTGCTCTGCCATGTAGCTAACTCTCTGTATATGGACATTTTGGACTCATTTGCCTTGTAACTAGTAACCTGTATATATGCAAGTTTGACTACTTTTTCATGTAGCTAGCTCTCAGTATATCGAAAAGTTGGAAACATCTGCAATGTAGCTATAACACTATATGTGCAAATGTTGCACTACTCTGCCATGTAGCTAGCTCTCTGTATATAAACATGTTTATCTCAACTTCCATGTAGCTAGTACCCTGTATATGGACATGTTGGACTACTCTTCCATGTAGCTAGCTCTCAGTATATGTACAAGTTAGAAACATCTGCCATGTAGCTAGAACTCAGTATACGGAAAGGTTGCACTACCCTGCCATGTAGCTAGCTCTCTGTATATGGACATTTTGGACTTGTCTGCCATGTATCTATAACTCTGTATATGTATGTGTTGCAGTACCCTGCCATGAAGCTAGCTCTCTGCATATGGACATTTTGGACACATTTGCCAAGTATCTAGCTCTATGTACATGGATATGTTGGAATGATCTGCCAAGTAATTAGCTCTCTATATATGAACATATTGGATTGTCTGCCATGTAGCTAGCTCTCAGTATATGGACATGCTGGACTACTCTGCCATGTAGATAGTCCCGTGTATATGGACATGTTGGACTACTCTGCCATGTAGCTAGCTCTCAGTATATGGACACGTTGGACACATCTGCCTTGTAGCTAGAACTCTGTATACG
>NW_006408755.1:706029-709789 GCF_000296735.1 Chrysochloris asiatica
CTCTCTGTATATAGACAAGTTGGATTCATCTGCCTTGTAGCTAGAACTCTGTATATGGAAATGTTGCAATCCCCTGCCATGTAGCTAGCTCTCTGTACATGGATATGTTGGAATGATCTGCCAAGTAGCTAGCTCTCTGTATAAGAACATATTGGACTTGTCTGCCATGTAGCTAGCTCTCAGTATATGAAAACTTTGGACTCAGCTGCCATGTAGCTTGCACTCTGTATATGGAAATGATGTACTGCTCTGCCATTTTGCTAGCTCTATGTATAAGGACACTTTGGACTCATCTGCCATGTAGCTAGTATCCTGAATATGGATATTTGGACTACTCTGACATATAGTTAGCTCTCAGTATACGGACACGTTGGACACATCTGCTATGTCTCTAGAACTCTGTATATGGACAATTTGGACTCGTTGACATGTAAGTAGCTCTCCGTGCATGGATATTTTGGACTGATCTGCCATGTAGGTAGCTCTCAGTATATGGACACGTTACACCTTCCATGTGGCTAGAACTCTGCATATGGAAATGTTACACTAGTCTGCCCTGTAGCTTGCTCTCTCTATATGGACATTTTGGACTCGTCTGCCATGTAGCTAGTACCCTGTATTTGGACATGTTTGAGTACTCTGCCGTTTTCCTAGCTCTCAGTATAAGGACACGTTGGACAAATCTGCCATGAAGGTAAAACCCTGTATATGGAGATGTTGCACTACTCTGCCATGTAGCTAGCTCTATGCATATAAACAAATTGGACTCCTCTTCCATTTAGCTAGTACCCTGTATATGGACATGTTGTACTATGCTGGCATGTAGCTAGCTCTCTGTAGATGGATATAATGGACTGATCCGCCAAGTAGTTAGCTCTCTGTATTGGACATATTGGACGTGACTGCCATGTAGCTAACTCTCTGTATATGGACATAATGGACACATCTGCCATGTAGCTAAAACTCTGTATATGGAAATGTTGCACTACTTGCCATGTAGCTAGCTCTTTGTATATAGACAAATTGGAATCATCTGCCTTGTAGCTAGAACTCTGTATAAGAAATTGTTGCACTACCCTGCCATGTAGCTAGCTCTCTGTATATGGACATTTTTGAATCATCTGCCATGAAGCTAGCTCTCAGTACATGGATATGTTGGACTGATCTGCCAAGTAGTTAGCTCTCAGTATGTGAACTTATTGGACTCATCTGCCATGTAGCTAGTACCCTGTATGGACATGGCGGACTACTCTGACATGTAGCTAGCTCTCAGTATACGGACACTTTAGACACATCTGCGATGTCGTAAGAACTCTGTATATGGACAATTTGGACTTGTATGACATGTAGCTAGCTCTCTGTGCATGGATACTTTGGACTGATCTGCCATCTAGGTAGATCTCAGTATACGGACACGTTGGACACATCTTCCATGTAACTAGAACTCTGTATATGGAAATGTTGCACTACTCTGCCATGTAGCTAGCTCTCTCTATATGGACATTTTGGACTCATCTGCCATGTAGCTAGTACCCTATATATGGACATGTTGGACTACTCTGCCATGTAGATAGCTCTCAGTATATGGACACGTTGGATACATCTACCGTGTAGCTAGAACTCTGTATGTGGAAATATTGTAGCACTCTGTCATGTAGCTAGCTCTATGTATATAAACAAGTTGGACTCATATTCTATGTATCTAGTACGCTGTATATGGACATGTTTCACTACTCTGCCATGTAGCTAGCTCTCTGTATATGGACATGTTGGACACATCTGTATGTAGCTAGAACTCTGTATATCGAAATGTTGCACTACTTGCCACGTAGCTATCTCTGTGTATATAGACAAGTGTAGATAGAACTCTGTATATTGAAATGTTGCACTACACTGCCATGTAGCTAGCTCTCTGTATATGAACATATTGAACTTGTCTGCCATGTAGCTAGCTCTCAGTATATGAACACATTGGACACATCTGTGATATAGATAGAACTCTGTATATGGAAATGTTGCACTACCCTGCCATTTAGCTAGCTCTCTGATGTGGATATTTTGGACTTGTCTGACCTGTAGCTATAACTCTGGATATGGAAATGTTGCACTCCCCTGACATATAGTTATCTCTCTCTATATGAACAAATTGGACTTGTCTGCCATGTTGGACACATCCTCCAAGTAGCTAGAACACTGTATATGGAAATGCTGCACTATTCTGCCATGTAGCTAGCTCTCTGTATATAAACAAGTTGGACTCATCTGCCATGATTCTAGCTCTCAGTATATGGAAATGTTGGACTACTCTGCCATATAGCTAGCTCTCAGTATATGGACACATTGAAATCATTAGTCAGGTAGCTAGTACTCTTTATATGGACATGTTAGACTGATCTGCCATGTAGCTAGCTCTCTGTATATAAACAAGTTGGACTCATCTGCCATGATTCTAGCTCTCAGTATATGGAAATGTTGGACTACTCTGCCATATAGCTAGCTCTCAGTATATGGACACATTGAAATCATTAGCCAGGTAGCTAGTCCTCTTTATATGGACATATAGGACTACTCTGAAAGTAGCTAGCTCTCAGTGTATGAACACTATGGACTCATCTGCCATGTAGCTTAAACTCTGTATATGAAAATGATGTACTTCTCTGCCATGTTACTAACTCTCTGCATTTGGACATTTTGGGCTCGTATTCATGTAGCTAATTCTCTGTACATGGATATTTTGTACTGATCTGCCTTGAACCTAGCTCTCACTATATGGACACGTTGAACACATCTTCTCTATAGATAGAACTCTGTATATGGAAGTGTTTCAGTACTCTCTCATGTAACTAGTTCTCTGTACATGGATATGTTGGACTGATCTGCCAAGTAGGTAGCTCTATGTATATGAACATATTGTACTTGTCTACCATGTAGCTAGCACTCAGTATATTGAAATGTTGTACTTATCTGCCATGTAGCTAGTACTCTGTATATGAACATTTTGAAGTAGTCTGCCGTGTAACTAGTACTCTGTATATGGAAATGATGTACTTCTCTGCCATGTTACTAACTCTCTGCATTTGGACATTTTGGGCTCGTCTTCATGTAGCTAATTCTCTGTGCATGGATATTTTGGACTGGTCTGCTATGTGGGTAGCTCTCAGTATATGGACACGTTGGACATAGCTGCCATATAGCTAGAAGTCTGTATATGGAAATGCTGCACTACTCTGCCATGTAGCTAGCTCTCTGTATATAGAGAAGTACGACACATCTGCCGTGTAGCTAGAACTCTGTATATGGAAATGTTGGACTACCCAGACATGTAGTTAGCTCTCTTTATATGGACATTTTGGACTCATCTACCATGTAGCTAGCTCTCTGTCTATGGATATGTTGGACGATCTGACAATTAGGTAGCTCTCTGTATATGAACATATTGGACTCATCTGCCAAGTAGCTAGTACCCTGTATATGGACATGTTGGACTACTCTGTCATGTAGCCAGCCCTCTGTCATGTGTCCAATGTATATGGATACATTGGACACATCTGCCATGTAGCTAGAACTCTGTATATAGACAAGTTGGACACATCTACCATGTAGCTAGAACTCTGTACATTGATATGTTGGACTGATCTGCCAAGTAGGTAGCTTTCTGTATAAGTATATATTGGACTTGTCTGCCATGTAGCCAGCTCTCTGTACATGGATATTTTGAACTGCTCTCCCATGTATGTAGCTCTCAGTATATGGACACGTT
>NW_006408755.1:710094-715061 GCF_000296735.1 Chrysochloris asiatica
CATGGATATGTTGGAATGATCTGCCAAGTAGAAAGCTATGTATATATGAACATATTGGACTTATCTACTATGTAGCTAGCTCTCAGTTTATGGACATGTTGGACACATCTGCCATACAGCTAGAACTATGTATATGGAAATGTGGCACTACCCTGCCGTGTAGCTAGCTCTCTGTATACGGACATTTTGGAATCATGCCATGTAGCTAGGTCTCTGTACATGGATATGTTGGAATGATCTGCCAAGTAGGTAGCTTTTTGTATATGAACATATTGGAGTTGTCTGACATGTAGCAAGCTCTGAGCATTTGGGCACGTTGGACACATCTGCCAATTAGCTAGTACTCTTTCTTTGGACATGTTGGACTATGTCATGTAGCTAGCTCTCAGTATATGAACACTTTGGATTCATCTGCCTTGTAGCTTGAAATCTGTATATTGATATGATGGACGGCTCTTCCATGTATCTAGCTCTCTGTGTATGGGCATTTTGGACTCATCTGCCTTGTAACTAGTACCCTGTATATGGACATGTTGGACTACTCTTCCATTTAGATAGCTCTCAGTATATGTACACGTCCGACACATCTGCTACGTAGCTAGAACTCTGTATATGGAAATGTTGCACTACCCTGTCATGTAGCTAGCTCCCTATATATGGACATTTTGGACTCGTCTGCCATGTAGCTAGAACTCTGTATATAGAAATGTTACACTACCCTGCCATGAAGCTAGCTCTCTGTATATAGACATTTTGGACTCATCTGCCATGTAGTTAGCTCTCTGTACATGAATGTGCTGGAATGTTTTGCCAAGTAGGTAGCTCTCTGCATATGAACATATTGAACTTGTCTGCCATGCAGCTAGCTCTCAGTATATGGACATGCTGGACTCATCTGCCATGTAGCTAGTCCCCTGAATATGGAAATGTTGGACTACTCTGCCATGTAGCTAGCTCTCAGTATATGGACACATTGGACACATCTGCCATGTAGCTCGGTCTCTTTATACAGCAATATGGCACTACTCTGCCATGTAGCTAGCTCTCTGTATATAGACAAGTTGAACTCATCTGCCTTTTAGCTAGAACTCTGTATATGTAAATGTTGCAATACCCTGCCACGTAGCTACCTCTCTGTTTATGGACATTTTGGACTCATCTTCCATGTACCTCAAACTCTGCATATGGAAATGTAGCATTACCATGCTATGTAGCTAGCTCTCTATATATGTACATATTGGACTTGTCTGCCGTGTAGTTAGCTATCAGTATATGGACATGTTGAACTACTCTGCCATATAGAAGTCTCTCAGTATATGGACACGTTAGACTCATTAACCATTTAGCTAGTACTCTTTCTATGGACATGTTGGACTACTGTGCCAAGTAGCTAGCTCTCAGTATATGAACACTTTGGATTCATCTGCCATGTAGCTTGAACTCTGTATATGGAAATGATGCAGTTCTCTGCCATGTTGCTCGCTCTCTGTATATGGACATTTTGTACTCGTCTGACATGTAAGTAGCTGTCTGTGCATGGATATTTTTGACTGATCTGTCTTGTAGCTAGCTCTCACAATATGGACACGTTGTTCACATCTGCTATGTAGCTAGAACTATGTACATGGAAATGTTGCAGTACTCTCCCATGTAACTTGTTCTCTGTACATGTATATGTTCGACTGATCTGCCAAGTAGCTACCTCTTTGTACATGGATATGTTTGAATGATTTACCAAGTAGGTAGATCTGTATAGGAACATATGGTACTTGTCTGCCATGGAGCTAGCTCTCAGTATTTGGACATGTTGGACTCATCTGCAGTGTAGCTAGTACCCTGTATATGGACATTTTGGAATCATCTGCCATGTAACTAGTACTCTGTATATGGAAATGTTGGATACATCTGACATGTAGTTAGAACCATGTATATGGAAATGCTGCAGTACTCTGCCATGTAGTTAGCTCTCCATATATAGACAAGTTGGACTCATCTGCCTTGCAGCTAGAACTCTGTATATGGAAATGCTGAACTACCCTGCCATGTAGCTAGCTTTCTGTATATGAACATTTTGGACTTGTCTGCCATGTAGGTAGCTCTCAGTATATGGACATGTTGGACTCCTCTACCATGAGCTAGTACCCCGTATATGGACATGTTGGACTAATTTGCCATGTTGCTAGCTCTCAGTATATGGACACGTTGGACATATCTGCAATGTAGCTATTACTCTGTATATGGAAATGTTGCATTACTCTGCCATGTATCTAGTTCTCTGTATATAGACAATTTGGACACATCTACCAGGTAGCGAGAACTCTGTACATGGATATGTTGGATTGTTCTGCCAATTAGGTAGCTTTTTTGTATATGAACATAATGGACTTTCCTGCCTTGTATCTAGCACTCTGTACATGAATATTTTGGACTGATCTGCCATGTAGGTAGCTTTCAGTATATGGACACGTTGCACACCTCTGCCATGTAGCTAGAATTCTGTATATGGGAATGATGCACTATTGTGCCATGTAGCTGGCCCTCTGTATATAGCAAGTTGGACTCATCTGCCTTGTAGCTAGAACTCTGTATTTGGAAATGTTGCACTACACCGCCATGTAGCTAACTCTCTGTATATTGACATTTTGGACTCGTATGCCATGTAGCTAGCTCTCTGTACATGGATATGTTGGACTTATCTACCAAGTAGGTTTGTTGTTGTTGTTGTTAAGTGCCACCGAGTGAGTTCCGACCCATGGCGACCCTGTACAGGGTTTCTGATGGTGTAAATCTTTACAGGAGTAGACAGCCTTATCTTTCTCCCGCGGAGCTGCTGGTAGTTTCAAACCGCTGAACTTAAGGTTTGCAGCCCGATTTGTAACCACTATGCTACCAGAGCTCCGTATATGAACATATTGGACTTGTATGCAATGTAGGTAGCTCTCAGTATATGTACATGTTGGACTCATCTGCCATGTAGCTAGAATACTGTATATGGATATGTTGGACACATCTGCCATGTAGTTAGAACTCTGTATATGGAAATATTGCACTACCTTTCCATGTAGCTAGCTTTCTGTATATAGACATTTTGGATTTGTCTGCCATGTAGCTAGATCTCTGTACATGGATACGTTGGACTGATCTGCCAAGTAGGTAGATCTTTGTATATGAACATATTGGAGTTGTCTGCCATGTAGCTAGCTCTGAGCATATGGCCATGTTGGACACATCTGCCATATAGGTAGTACTCTTTATATGGACATGTTGGACTACCCTGCCTTGTAGCTAACTCTCAGGATATGAACACTTTGGACTCATCTGCCTTGTAGCTTGAATTCTGTATGTTGAAATGATGCATTGATATTCCATGTAGCTACCTATCTGTATATGGAAATTTTGGACTTATCTGCCTTGTAGCTAGTACTTTTTATATGGACATGTGGGACTACTCTGCCATGTAGCTAGCTCTCACTATATGGACACGTGGGATCATCTGTCATTTAGCTAGCACTCTGTATATGGAAATGTTGCCCTACTCTGCCATGAATCCCCCTCTCTGTATATAGACAAGTTGGACTCATGTGTCCTTTAGCTAGAACTCTGTATATGGAATTATTCCACTACTCTGCCATGTAGCTAACTCTCTGTATATAAACATATTGGACGACTCTGCCATGTAGCTAGTACCCTGTATATGGACATGATGCACTACTATGCCATGTAGATTACTCTAAGTATATGAACGCTTTGGACTCATCTGCCATGTAGCTTGAACTCTGTATATACAAATGATGCTCTACTCTACCATGTAGACAGTTCTCTGTATATAGACAAGTTGGACTCATCTGCCTTGTAGCTAGTACCCTGTATATGGACATGTTGGACTACACTGTCATGTAGCTAGTTCTCTGTATATGGACATTTTGGACTCATCTGCCATGTAGCTTGAACTGTGTATATGGAAATGATGCACTACTCTGCCATGTAGCTGGCTTTCAGTATATGGACAAGTTGGATTCATCTGCCTTGTAGCTAGTAACCTGTATATGGACATGTTGGACTATTCTGCCATGTTGCTAGCTCTCTGTATATGTACATTTTGGACTCATCTGCTATGTCGCTAGCTCTCAGTATAGGTACACGTTGGACACATCTGCCATGTAGCTAGAACTCTGTATATGGACATGTTGCACTACTCTGCCATGTAGCCAGCTCTTTGTATACAGACAAGTTGGACTCATCTGCCTTGTAGCTAGAACCCTTTATATGGACATGTTGGACTACTATGCCATGTATCTAGCTCTCAGTATATGGACAAGTTGGACTCGTCTGCCTTGAAGTTAGTATCCTGTATATGGACATGTTTGACTACTTTACTATGTAGCTAGCTCTCTGAATATGAACATTTTGGGCTCATCTACCATAGAGGTAGCTCTCTGTACATGGATATGTTGGACTGATCTGCCAAGTAGGTAGTTTTCTGTATATGAACATATTGGACTTGTCTGCCATGTAGCTAGTTCTCAGTATATGGACATGTGGATCTATTCTGTATGTAGCTAGCTCTCAGTATATGGACACATTGGAAATATCTGCCATGTAGCTACAACTTTGTATATGGAAACATTGCCCTACTCTGCCATGAAGCCAGCTCTCTGTATACAGACAAGTTGGGCTCATCTGGCTTGTAGCTAGAACTCCTCATATGGAAATGTTCCACTACTCTGCCATGTAGCTATCTCTCTGTATATGAACATATTGTACTTGTCTGCCACGTAACTAGTACACTGTACATGGACATGATGGACTCCTCTGCCATGTAGCTAGCTCTCAGTATATGGACACGTTGGACACATCTGCCATGTAGGTAGTACTCTGTATATTTAAATGTTCCACTACTCTGCCATGTAGGTACCTCTCTGTATATTGTTGTTGTTGTTGTTGTTAAGTGCCGTCGAGTCGGTTCC
>NW_006408755.1:715161-725581 GCF_000296735.1 Chrysochloris asiatica
AAATCTTTAATTAGTTGCTGTTAAGTCAATTCAGATTCATGGTGACCCCATGTGTTAGAGTCAAGCTGTGCACCATACAGTTCTCAAGGGCTGATATATTGTTGTTGTTGTTGTTGTTAAGTGCCGTCGAGTCGGTTCCGACCCATAGCGACCCTGTACAGGGTTTCCGAGGGTGTAAATCTTTATATATATAGACAAGTTTAAATCCTTTGATATGTAGCTGGAACTCTCTATATAGAAATGTTGCACTACCCTACCAAGTAGCTAGCTCTCTGTATATGGACATTTTGGACTTCTCTGCCATGTAGCTAACTCTCTGTACATTGATATGTTGATCTGATCTGCCACATTGGTAGCTCTCTATATATGAAAATATTGGGCTTGTATTTCATGTAGCTTGCTCTCATTATATGGACATGTTGGACACTTCTGCCGTGTAGTTAGAACTCTGTATACGGACATGTTGGACTACTTTGCAATGTAGCTAGCTCTCAGTATATGAACACTTGGGAGACCTCTGCCATGTAGCTAGAACTCTGTATATTGAAATGATGCACTACACTGCCATGTAGCTAGCTCTCTGTATATGTACATTTTGGACATGTCTGCCGAGTCGGTAGCTCCCTGTACATGGATATGTTACTGATCTGCCAAGTAGGTATCTCTCTGTATATGAACCTAATGAATTTGTCTAACATGAAGCTACGTCTCTGTATATGGACACACCTGCCATGTAGCTAGAACTCTGTATATGCACAAGTTGGACTTCTCTGCCACGAACCTTGAACTCTGTATATGGAAATGACGCACTACTCTGTTAGCTTTTTGTATATGGACATTTTGGACTTGTCTGACATGTAGCTAGTTCTCTGTCCATGGATATTTTGGACTGATTTTCCATGTAACTAGCTCTCAGGATATGGACACATTGGACACATTTGCCATGTAACTAGAATTCTTTATATGGAAATGTTGCTCTACCCTGCCATGTAGCTAGCTCTCTGTATATGGATATGTTGCACTGATGTGCCAAGTAGGTAACTCTATGAATATGAACTCATTGTTCTTATCTGCCATGTAGCTAGTTCTCAGTTTATGGGCAGGCTGGACACATCTGCCATACTGCTAGAACTCTGTATATGGAAATGTTGCACTAGCCTTCCATGTAGTTAGCTCTCCTTATATAGACAAGTTGGACTCATCTGCCTTGTAACTAGAACTCAGTATATGGAAATATGGCACTAAAGTGCCATGTAGATAGCTCTCTCTTTATGGACATTATGTACTCTTCTGCCATGTAGCTTGCTCTCTGTACATGGATATTTTGGACTGAATTGCCAAGTAAGTAGCTCTCAGTATATGAACATATTGGACATGTCTGCCATGTAGCTAGCTCTCAGTATATGGACATGTTGGACTACTCTGTCATGTAGCTAGCTCTCAGTATATATACACGTTGGACATATCTGCCATGTAGCTAGAACTCTGTATACAGAAATGTTGCACTACTCTGTCTTGTAGGTAGCTGTCCGTATATAGATAAATTGGACTCATATGCATTGTAGCTTGAACTCTCACTATGGAAATGTTGCACTACACTGTCAAGTAGCTATCCCTCTGTATATGGACATTTTGGACTCATCTGCCATGAAGCTAGCTCGGTGTACATGGATATGTTGGACTGATCTGCCAAGTTGATAGCTCTCTATACATGAACATATTGGACTTGTCTGCCATGTAGCTAGCTCTAAGGATATGGATACATTGCACACATCTGCCATGTAGCTTGAACTCTGTGTATGGAAATGTTGCACTACTCTACTATGTAGCTTGCTCTCTGTATATAGACAAGTTGGACTCATCTGCCTTACAACTAGAACTCTGTATATGGAAATGTTTAACTACCCTACCATGTAGGTGTCTCTCTGTATATGGACATTTTGGACTTGCTGCCCTGTAGTTGCTCTCAGTATATGGACACGATGGACACATCTGCCATGTAGCTAGAATTCTGTATATGGAAATGTTGCACTACATTGCCATGTAGCTAGCTCTCTGTGTATGGACAGTTTGGACACGTCTTCCATATAGTGAGCACTCTGAACATGTATATGTTGGATTATTCTGCCAAATAGGTATATGGACATGTTGGACTACTCTGCCATGTAGCTAGCTTTCAGTATATGAACACTCTGGACTCATCTACCATGTCGCTTGAACTGTGTATATGGAAATGATACACTACTCTGCCATGTACCTAGCTCTCTGTATATAGACAATTTTTACTCATCTGCCTTGAAGGTAGAACTCTGTATATGGAAATGTTGCACTACCCTTCCATGTAGATAGCTCTCTGTATATGGACATTTTGGACTCAACTTCCATGTAGCTATCTTTCTGTACATGGAAATGTTGGACTGATCTGCCAAGTAGGTAGATCTCTGAATATGAACTCATTGAACTTATCTGCCATGTAGCTAGCTTTCAGTATATGGACACGTTGGACATATCTGCCATGTAGCTAGAATTCTGTATATGGAAATGTTGCACTACCCTGCCACGTAGCTAGCTCTCTGCATATAGGGAAGTTGGACTCATCTGCCTTGTAGCTAGAACTCTGCCATGTAGCTAGCTCTCTTTATATGGACATTTTGGATTCGTCAGTCATGTAGCTAGCTCCTGTACATGGATATGTTGGACTGATCTGCCAAGTAGGTAGCTCTCTGTATATAAATATATATGATTTGTCTGCCATGTACCTATCTGTCAGCATATGGACACATTGGAAACATCTGCCATGTAGCTGGAACTCTGAATATGGAAATTTTGCACTACCGTGCCATGTAGGTAGCTCTCTGTATATAAACATATAGGACTTGTCTGCCATATAGCTAGCTCTCAGTATATGGACATGTTGGAAACTTCTGCCATGTAGCTAGAACTCTGTATATGGAAATAACACACTACTCTGCTATGTAGATAGCTCTCTGTGCAAGGACTTTTTGGACTCATATGACATGTAGCTAGATCCCAGTATATGGACACGTTGGACATATCTACCATGTAACTAGAATTCTGTATATGAAAATGTTGCATTACCCTCCCATATAGTTTCCTCTATGTATATAGACAAGTTGGATTCAACTGCCTTGTAGGTAGATCTCTGTATATGGACATATTGGACTTGTCTGCCATGTAGCTAACTCTCAGTATATGGACATTTTGGACTCTCTGACATGTATCTAGTACCCTGTATATGGACAGGTTTGAGTACTCTGCCATGTAGTAGCTCTAAGTAGATAAATACATTGTACAAATCTTCCATGTAGCTAGAACTCTGTATATGGAAATGTTGCACTACCCTGCCATGAAGCTAGCTCTCTGTATATGGACATTTTGGACTCATCAGCCATGTAGCTTGCTCTCTGTACAAGGATATGTTGGACTGATCTGCCAAGTAGGTAGCTCTCTGTATATGAACATATTGGCCTTGTCTGCCATGTAGGTAGATTTCAGTATATGGACACATTAGACACATCTGCCATGTAGCTAGAACTCTTTCTATGGAAATGTTGCACTACCCTGCCGTGTAGCTAGTTCTCTGTATATGGACGTTTTGGACTCGTCGGCCATGTAGCTATCTCTCTGCATATGGATATGTTGGACTGATCTGCCAAGTAGGTAGCTTTCTGTATATTAACATATTGGACTTGTCTGCCATGTAGCTAACTCTCAGTATATGAACATGTTGGACTTATCTGCTATGTAGCTACTACCCTGTATATGGACACATTAGACTATTCTGCCATGAAACTAGCTCTCAGTATATGGACACATTGGACACATTTGCCATGTAGCTAGAACTAAGTATATGGAAATGTTGTACTACTCTGCCTCGCAGCTAGCTCACTGTATATAGAAAAATTGGACTTATCTGCCTTTTAGCTTGAACTCTGTATATGGAAATGTTGCACTACCCATCCATGTAGCTAGCCCTCTGTATAAGAACATTTTGGACTCGTCTGCCATGTAGCTAGCTCTCTATACATGGATATGTTGGACTGATCTACCAAGTAGCTCTCTGTGTATGAACATATTGGACTTGTTTGTCATGTAAAGAGCTCTCGGTATATGGACACGTTGGACACATCTGCCATGTAGCTACAACCCTGAATATGGAAATGATGCACTACTCTGCCATGTAGCTAGCTCTCTGTGCATGGACATATTGGACTCATCTGTCTTGTAGCTATATATCAGTATATGGACACGTTGGACACACCTATCATGTAGCTAGAATCTGTATATGGAAATGTTGCATTAACCTGCCATGTAGCTAGGTCTCTGTATATGGACATTTTGGACTTGTCTGCTGTGTAGCTAGCTCGCTGTACATGGATATGTTGGACTGATCTGCCAATTACGCAGCTTTCTGTATATGAACATATTGGACTTGTCTGTCATGTAGCTAGCTCTCCGTTTATAGACATATTCAACACATCTGCCATGTAACTACAACACTGAATATGGAAATGATGCACTACTCTGCATTTAGCTAGCTCTCTGTGCATGGACATATTGGACTCATCTGTTATGTAGCTATATATCAGTATATGGACATGTTGGACACATCTGTCTTGTAATTAGAACCCTGTATATGGAAATGTTGCACTATGCTGCATTGTAGTTGACCCTATGTATATAGACAAGTTGGACTCATCTGTTTTGTAGGTAAAACTGTGTATTTGGAAATGTTGCACTACTCTGCCATGTAGCTAGCTCTCAGTATATACGCAAGTTGGATTAATCTGCCTTGTAACTAGAACACTGTATATGGAAATGTTGCACTACCCTGCCATGTAGCTATCTCTCTGTATATGGACATTTTGGACTCGTCGACCATGTAGCTAGGTCTCTGTACATGGACGTATTGGACTGATCTGCCATGTAGGTAGTTCTCTGTATATGAAATTATTGGAATTGTTTGCCATGTAGCAAGTTCTGAGTATATGGACACGTTGGACACATTTGCCATGTAGCTAGAACTTTGTATATGGAAATATTGCACTACCCTGCAGTGTTGCTATCTCTCTGTATATGAACATATTGGACTTGTATGCCATGTAGCTAGCTCTCATTATATGTACACGTTGCACACATCTGCCATGTAGCTTGAACCCTTTATATGGAAATGATGCACTATTCTTCCATGAAGCTACCTCTCTGTGCATGGACATTTTGGACTCATTTGACATAAAGCTAGTTCTCAATATATGGACACAATGGGCACATTTGCCATGTATCTAGAACTCTGTATATGGAAATGTTGCACTACCTTGCCATGTAGGTAGCTTTCTGTATATGGACATTTTGGTCTCGTCTACCGTGTAGCAAGCTCTCTGTATATGAGCATTTTGGACTCATCTGCCATATAGCTAGCTCTCTCTGTACAGCAATATGTTGGACTGATCTTTCAAGTATGTAGCTCTCTGTATATGTATATGAACATATTGGATTTATTTGCCTTGTAGCTATCTCTCAGTATATGAACACTTTGGACTCATCATCCATGTAGCTTGAACTCTGTATATGGAAATGATACACTTGTCTGCCATATAGTTTGCTCCGTGTACATGGACATGTTGGACTACTCTGCCATGTAGCTTGCTCTCAGGATATGAACACTTTGGATTCATCTGCCATATATCTAGAACTCTGTATATGGAAATGATGCACTACACTGCCATGTAGCTAGCTCTCTGTATATGGATATTTTGGCCATATCTGACATTTAGGTAGCTCTCTGAGCATGGCTATTTTGGTCTGATCTGCAATATAGGTTAACTCTGAGTATATGGACACGTTGGACACATCTGCCATGTAGCTAGAACTCTGTATATGGAAAAGTTTCACTAGACTTCCATGTAGTTACCTCTCTAAATATAGAGAAGTTGGACTCATCTGCCTTGTAGCTAGAACTCTGTATAAGGAAATTTTGCACTACCATGCCATTAAGCTCGATCGTTGTATATGAACATATTGGACTACTCTGCCATGTAGCTAGCTCTCAGTATATGTACATATTGGACTCATTAGCCAGGAAGCTAGTCCCCTATATATACATATGTTGGATTCATTGGCCATGCAGATTACTCTCAGTATATGGACATATTGGACTCATCTGCCATGTAGCTAGTACTCTGTAAATGGACATGTAGGACTACTCTGCCATGTAGCTACTTCTCAGTATATGGATACATTGGAAACATCTGCCATTTTGTTATAACTCTGTATATCGAAATGTTGCACTAACCTGCCGTGTAACTTGCTCTCTATATATGACCATATTGTACTTTTCTGCCATGTAGCTCAATCTCATTATATGGACATGTTGGACTCATCTGCCATGTAGCTAGTAGCTTGTATATGGACATGTAAGACTACTCTGTCATGTAGCTAGCTCTCAGAGTATGGACATGTTAGACACATCTGCCATGTAGCTAGAACACTGTATATGGAAATGTTGCAGTACTCTGCCATGTTGCTAGCTGTCTGTATACGGACACGTTGGACTCATCTGCCTTGCAGCTAGAACTCTGTATATGGAAATGTTGCACTAACCTGACATATAGCTAGCTCTCAGTATATGGACATTTTGAAGTCATATGCAATGTAGCTATCTCTCTGCACATGGATATGTTGGACTGATGTGCCAAGTAGGTAGCTCTCTTTATATGAACATATTGGACTGGTCTGCCATGTAGCTACATCTCAGTACATTGAAATGTTTTGCACATCTGCCATGTAGCTTGCACTCTGTATATGGAATTGTTGCACTACTCTGCCATGTATCTAGCTCTCTGCACATAGACAAGCAGGAGTTATCTGCCTTGTAGCTAGCTCTCTGTTCATGGATATGTCTGACTGATCTACAGAGTAGGTAGCTCTCTGTATATGATCATGTTGGACTTGTCTGCCATGTAGCTAGCTCTGAGTATAATGACACGTTTGACACATCTGCCATGTAGCTAGAACTCTGTAGATGGAAACGTTGCACCACTCTGCCATGTAGCTAGTTCTCTGTATATAGACAAGTTGGACTCATCAGTCTTGTAGCTAGAACTCTGTTTATGGAATTGTTGCACTACCCTGCTATCTAGCTAGCCCTCTGTATATGGACATTTTGTACTCATCTGCTATGTAGCTACATCTCTGTACATGGATATGTAGGACTGATCTGCCAAGCAGATAGCTCTCTGTATATGAACATATTGGACTTGTCTGCCATGTAGTTTGCTCTCAGTACATTTACAAGCTTGAAACATCTGCCATGTAAATAGAACTCAGTATATAGAAATGTTGCACTACCCTGCCATGTAGTTAGCTCTCTATATATAGACAAGTTGGACTCATCTGCCTTGTAACTAGAAATCTGTATATCGAAATGTTGTAATACTCTGCCATGTAGCTAGCACTCTGTACATGGATATGTTGGACTGATCTGCCAAGTAGTTAGTTCTCATATGAACATATTGGAATTGTCTTCCATGTAGCTAGCTTTCAGTATATGGATATGTTGGACTCATCTGCCATGTAGTTATGACCCTGTATATGGACATGTTGTACTACTCGGCCATGTACCTAGCTCTCAGTATATGGACAGGTTGGATACATCTGCCCTGTAGCTAGTACCATGTATATGGAAATGTCGCATTACTCTGCCTTGCAGCTAGATCTCTGTACATAGATAAATTGGACTCATCTGACTTGTAGCTTGAAATCTGTTTATGGAAATGATGCACTACCTTGCCATGTAGCTAGTCATCTGTATATGGACATTTTGAACTCATCTGTCATGTAGCTATCTATCTGTACATGCATATGTTGGAGTGATCTGCCAAGTAGGAAGCTCTCTGTATATGTATATGTTGGCCTTGTCTGCCATTTAGCTAGCTCTCAGTATATGAACACATTGAAATCATCCGCAATGTAGCTAGCACTCTGTATATGGAAATGTTGGACACATCTGCAATGTAGCTAGAACTCTGTATATGGAAATGTTGCACTACCCTTCCATGTAGTTAGCTCTATGTATATAGACAAGTTGGACTCATATGCTTGTAGCTAGAACTCTGTATATGGAATATGGCACTACCCTGCCATGTAGCTAGCTCTCTGTATATGGACATTTTGGACACATCTTCCATGTAGCTAGCTTGCTGTACATGGATATTTGAACTGATCTGCCAAGTAGGTAGCTCTCTGTATAAGAACATATTAGACTTGTCTGCCATGTAGCTAGCTCTGAGTATATTGAAAACCTGGAATCATCTGCCATGTAGCTAGACTCTGTATAATGAAATGTTGCAATACACTGCCATGTAGCTTGCGCTCTTTCTATGGACATTTTGGACTCATCTGACTTGTAGCTAGCTCTATGTACATGGATATGTTGGACTGATCTGCCAAGTAGTTAGCTCTCTATATATGAACATATTGGAATTGTATGCCATGTAGCTAGCTCTCAGTATAGGGACATGTTGGACACATCTGCCACGTATCTAGTACCCTGTATATGGACATGTTGGACTCATCTGCCATGTAACTAGCTCTCTATACATGGTTATGTTGGACTACTCTGCCATGCAGCTAGCTCTCAGTATATGGACAGGTTGGACACATCTGCCATGTAGCTAGAACTCAGTATATGGAAATGTTGCACTACTCTGCCATGTAGCTAGCTTTCTGTACTTGAACATATTTGACTTGTCTGCCATTTAGCTAGCTCTAAAGATATGGACACATTGGACACATTGGCCGTTTATCTAGAATTCTGTATATGGAAATATTGCACTACTTTGCCATGTAGCTGGCTCTCTTTATATAGAATAGTTGTACTCATCAGCCTTGCATCTAGAACTCTGTATATGGAAATGTTGCACTACCCTGCCATTGAGCTAGCTATCTGTATCTAGACATCTTGGACTCATCTGCTTTGTAGCTAGAACTCTGTATATGGGAATATTTCACTACACTGTCATGTAGATAGCTGTCTGTATATGGACATTTTGGACTCGTCTGCCATGTAGCTAGTACCCTGTATATGAAAATGTTGAACAACTCTGTCATGTAGTTAGCTCTCAGTATATGGACATATTGGACACATCTGTCATGTAGCTAGAACTCTGTATATGGACATGTTGAACTACTTTATCATCTGACATGTAGTTAGCTCTCAATATATGGACACGTTGGAAACATCTGCCATGTAGCTAGAACTCTATATATAGAAATGTTGCACAACACTGCAATGTAGCTACATGAACATTGTACATGAACATTTTGAGCTCCTCTGTCATGTAGCTAGCTTTCTGTACATGGATATTTTGGACTGATCTGCCAAACAGGTAGCTCTCAGTATATGAATATATTGGACTTGTATGCCATGTAGTTAGCTCTCAGTATATGGACAAGTTGGATACATTTGCCATGTAGTTAGAGCTCTGTATATGAACATGTTGCACTACTCTGCCATGTACCTAGCTCTCAGTACATGAACACTTTGGAATCATCTGACAAGTAGCATGAACTCTGTATATGGAAATGATGCACTACTCTGCCATGTAGCTAGGTCTTTGCATATGGACACTTTGGACTTGTGTTACATGTAGCTATCTCTCTGTGCATGGATATTTTGGACTGATCTGAAATGTAAGTAGCTCTCAGTGTATGGACACGTTGAATACATCTGCCATGTAGGTAGAACTCTGTATATGGAAATGTTGCACTACTTGCCATGTAGCTACTCTCTCTTTATGAACATATTGGACTTGTCTGCCATGTAGCTAGCTCTTTGTATATAGACAAGTTGGACTCATCTGTTTTGTTGTTAGAATTCTGTATATGGAAATGTTGCACTACCCTGCCATGTAGCTAGCTCTCTCTATATCGACATTTTGGACTCGTCTGCCATGTAGTTAGCTCTCTGTACGTGGATATGTTGGACTAATCAGCCAAGTAGGTAGCTCTCTGTATAAGAACATATTGGACTTCTCTGCCATATAAGTAGCTCTCATATATAGACACGTTGGACTCATCTGCCATGTAGCTAGAATTCTGTATATAGACATGTTGGAATACTTTGTGATATAGCTAGTTCACAGTATATGAACACTGTGAAATCATCTGCCATGTATCCAGAACTCTGTATAAGGAAATGATGCAGTACTCTGCCATGTAGATAGCTCTCTGTACATGGACATTTTGGACTCATCTGACATGTAGCTAGCTCTCAGTATATGGATATGTTGGACTCATATGCCTGGTAGCATGAACTCTGTATATGGAAATGTTGCACTACCCTGCCATGTAGTTATCTCTCTGTATATGGACATTTTGGATTCTCCGGAAACATAGCTAG
>NW_006408755.1:726021-726610 GCF_000296735.1 Chrysochloris asiatica
TGGAACCCATCTGCCATGTAGCTTGAACACTGTGTATGGAATGATGCACTACTACGCCATGTAGCTGGCTCTCTGTACATGGACCTTTTGGACTCGTCTGACATGTAGCTGGCTCTCAGTATATGGACATGTTGGACTCATCTGCCACATAGCTAGTACCCTGTGTATGGACATGTTGGACTACTCTGCCCTGTAGCGAGCTCTCAGTATATGGACACGTTGGACTCATCTGCCTTGTATCTAGAACTCTGTATGTGAAAATGTTGCACTACTCTGCTAAATAGCTAGCTCTATATGTACATTTTGAAATTGTCTGTCATGTAGCTATCTCTCTGTATATGGACATTTTGGACTTGTCTGACATGTTGCCAGCGCTCTGTGCATGTATATTTTGGACTGATCTCCCATATAGCTAGTTCGCAGTATATGGACACGTTGGATTCATCTGCCATGTAGCTAGAATTGTGTATATAGAAATGTTGCACTAATCTGCCATGTAGTTAGCTCTCTTTATATAGACAAGTTGCACTCATCTGCCTTGTAGCTAGAACTCTGTATATGGAAATGTTGCACTAATCTGCCAAGTAGT
>NW_006408755.1:726710-727924 GCF_000296735.1 Chrysochloris asiatica
TTAGCTCTCTTTATATAGACAAGTTGCACTCATCTGCCTTGTAGCTAGAACTCTGTATATGGAAATGTTGCACTAATCTGCCAAGTAGTTATGTCTTTGTAAATAGACAAGCTAGAACTCTGTATATGGAAATGTTTCACTACTCTGCCATGTAGCCAGCTCTCTGTATATAGACACGTTGGGCTCATCTGCCTTGTATCTCGAATTCTGTATATCGATATGATGCACAACCCTGCCAAGTAGCTAACTCTCTGTATATGGACACGTTTGACATATCAGCCATGTAGCTAGAACTGTCTATATGGAAATGTTACACTACTCTGCCATGTACATAGTTCTCTGTATATAGACAAAGTGGACTCATCAGCATTGTAGCTAGAACTCTGTATATGGAAATATTGCACTACCCTGCCAAGCAGTTAGTTCTCTTTATATGTAAATATAGGACTTGTCTGCTATGTAGCTAGCTCTCAGATTATGGACATCTTGGAATATCTGCCATGTAACTAGTACACCTTATTTGGACATGTTGGACTACTCTGCCATGTAGCTAGCTATGAGTAAATGGACATTTTGGGCTAGCTAGCACTCTGTATATTGATATGTTGGACTGATCTACCAAGTATGTAGCTCTCTGTATATGAATATATTGAGCTTGTCTACCATGTAGCCAACTCTCTGCACATGGATATGTTGGAGTGATCTGCCAAGTAGGTAGCTTTCTGTATATGAACTTATTGCACTTGTCTGCCATGTAGCTAGCTCTCTGTATATGGATATGTTGGACTGATCTGCCAAATAGGTAGCTCTCTGTAATAGAACGTATGGGACTTTTCTTCCATGTAGCTAGCTCTCAGTATATGGACACATCTGATTCATCTTCCATGTAGCTAGAACTCTTTAGATGGAAATGTTGCACTACCCTGCCATGTAGTTAGCTCTGTGAATATGGACATTTTGGGCTCGACTGCCATGTAGCTAGTTCTCTTTATGTGGACATTTTGCACAGACCTGCAAAGTAGGTAGCTCTCTGTATATGAACATATTGGACTTGTCTGCCATGTAGCTAGGTCTCAGTATATGGACACATTAGACACATCTGCCATGTAGCTAGAACTCTCTATATGGAAATGTTGCACTACTCTGTCATGTAGCTAGCTCTCTGTATATAGATAATTTAAACTTATCTTCCATGTAGCTAGAACTCTGTGTAT
>NW_006408755.1:728364-729967 GCF_000296735.1 Chrysochloris asiatica
TATACATAGACAAGTTGGACTCATCTGCCTTGTAGCTAGAACTCTGTATATGGAAATGTTGCACAACTCTGCCATGTAGCTAACTTTCTATATTTAGACAAGTTGCACTCATCAGCCTTTTAGCTAGCTCTCTGTATATGGACATTTTGGAATCCTTTGCCATGTAGCTAGCTCTCTGTATATGTACATGTTGGACTCATCTGCCATGTTGCTAGTACCCTGTATATGGACTACTCTGCCTTGTACCTAGCTCTCAGTATATGGACACGTTAGATACATCTGCCATGTACCTAGAACTCTGTATATGGAAATGTTGCACTACTCTTTCATGTAGCTAGGTCTCTGTCTATAGACAAGTTGGACTCATCTGCATTGTAGCTCGAACTCTGTATATGGAAATGTTGTACAACCCTATCATGTAGCTAGCTCTCTGTATATGGAAATTTTGGACTCATCTGCCATGTAGCTAGCTCTCTGTATACGGATATGTTGGACTGATCTTCCAAGTAGGTAGCTCTCTGTATATGAACATAACGAACTTTTCTAGCATGTAGCCAACTCTCTGTACATGGATATGTTGGAGTGATCTGCCAAGTAGGTAGCTCTCTGTATATGAACATATTGCACACTTCTGCCATGTAAATGGACATGTTGGACTCTTCTGCCATGTAGCTACTACCCTGTATATGGACTAATCGGTCATGTATCTAGCTCTTAGTATATGGACACTTTGGACACATCTGCCTTGTAGCTACAACTCTGCATATTAATACGTTCGACTACTCTGCCATGTAGCTAGCTCTCTGTAAATAGACAGTTGGAATAATCTGCCTTGAAGTTGGAACTCCGTATATGAAAACGTTGCACTACCTGCCATGTAGCTAGCTTTCTGTATATGGACATTTTGGACTCGACTACGATGTACATGGATAAGTTGGACTGACATACCAAGAAGGTAACTCTCTTTATACGGACATATTGGACTTATCTGACATGTAGCTAGCTCAAAGTACATGGACACGTTGGACACATCTGCCTTGCAACGGAAACTCTCTGTACATACATATGTGGGACTGTTCTGCCAAGTAGGTAGTTCTCTGTGTATGAATATACTGAAATTGTCTGTCATGTAGCTAGCGCTCAGTATGTGGACATGTTAGACACAATTGCCATGTAGCTGGAACTCTTTATATGGACATGTTGAAATACTCTGCCATGTAGCTAGCTCTCAGTATAGACACAATTTGGACTCATCTGCCATGTAGCTACAACTCTCTATGAGGAAATGTTCAACTACCCTGACATGTAGGTAGCTTTCTGTATATGAACATTTTGGACTCTTCTGCAATGTAGCTGCCTCTCTGTACATGGATAAGTTGGACTGATCTGCCAAGTAGGTAGCTCTGTGTATATGAACATATTGGACTTGTCTGCCATGTATCTAGAGCTCAGTATATGGACACGTTGGACACATCTGCCATGTATCTAGCACTCTGTATATGGAAATATTGCAATACTTTGCCATGTAGCTCACTCTCTGTATATAGACAAGTTGGACTCATCTGCCTTGTAGCTACAACTCTGTATATGGAAATGTTGCACT
>NW_006408755.1:731204-734977 GCF_000296735.1 Chrysochloris asiatica
CTGCCTTGTAGCTAGAACTCTGTATGTGGAAATGTTGCACTACACTGCCATGAAGCTAGCTCTCTGTATATGGACAATTTGGACTAGTCTGCCATGTAGCTAGCTCTCAGTACATGGATATGTTGGACTGATCTGCCAGGTAGGTGGCTCTCTGCATATTAACATATTGGACTTGTGTGCCATGTAGCTATTTCTCAGTATATTGAAATGATTGACACTTCTATCATGTAGCTAGAACTCTGTATTTGGAAATGTTGCATTACTGTGTCATGTCTCAAGCTCTCTTTATATAGAGAAGTTGGACTAATTTGCATTGTAGCTAGAACTCTGTATATGGAAATGTTGCACTACCCTGCCATGTAGCTAGCTCTCTGTATTTGGACATTTTGGACTCGTCTGCCATGTAGCTAACTCTCTGTATATGGATATGTTAGATTGATCAGCCAAGTAGGTAGCTTTCTGTATATGAACAAATTGGATTTTTCTGACATGTAGCTAGCTCTCCGTATATGGACATATTGGACACATCTACCATGTTGCTAGAACTCTGTATATGGAAATGCTGCACTGCCCTGCCATGTAGCTAGAGCTCTCTATATCGACATTTTGGAATTGTCTGACTTGTAGTTAGCACTCTTTATATGGATATGTTGGACTTATCTGCCAAGTAGGTAGCTCTCTGTATATACATACATTGGATTTGTCTGCCATGTAGCTAGCACTCAGTATATTGTCTTGTTTGACATTTCTGCCATGTTTCTAGAACTCTGTATATGGAAATGTTGCACTACTCTGCCATGTAGCTAGCACTTTGTATATAGACAAGTTGGACTCATCTGTCTTGTATTAGAACTCTGCATATGGAAATGCTGCACTACCCTGCCATGTAGCTAGCTCTCTGAATATGGACATTTTGGACTTGTCTGCCATGTAGCTAGTTCTATGTACATGGATATGTTGGACTGATCTGCCAAGTAGGTAGCTCTCTGTATATGAACATATTGGACTTCTCTGCCATGTAGCTAGCTCTCACTATATTGACATGTTGGACTCATCTGCCATGTAGCTAGTACCCTGTATATGAACATGTTGGACAACTCTGCCATGTAACTAGCTTTCAGTTTATGGGCACGTTGGACACATCTGCCTTGTAGCTAGAACTCTCTATATGGAAATGTTGCACTGCCCTGCAATGAAGCTACCTGTCTGTTTATGGACATTTTGGACTCATCTGCCATGTCGCTAGCTCTCTGTACATGGATATGTTCAACTGATCTGCCAAGTAGGTGGCTCTCTGTATATGAACATATTGGAATTGTCTGCCTTGTATTTAGCTCTCTATATATTGGCATGATTGACACATCTGCTATATAGCTAGAGCTCTGTATATGGAAATGTTGCACTACTCTGCCATGTATGTACCTCTCAGTATATATACAAGTTGTACTCATCCGCCATGTAGCTAATACCCTGTATATGGACATGATGAACTTCTCTTTCATGTAGCTACCTCTCATTATATGGACACGTTGGACACGTTGCCATGTAGCTATAACTCTGTATATCGAAATGTAGCACTACTCTGCCATGTAGTTAGCTCTCTGTATAAAGAAAAGTTGGACTCATCCGCCTTGTAGCTAGAACTCTGTATATCGAAATGTTGCACCACCCTGCGATGTAGCTAGAGCTATCTATATCGACATTTTGGAATTGTCTGACATGTAGCTATCTCTCTTTGTATGGATATTTTGCACTTATCTGTCAAGTAGGTAGCTCTCTGTATATGCATACATTGGACTTGTCTGCCATGTAGCTAGCACTCAGTATATTGACATGTTTGATATATGTGCCATGTTGCTAGAACTCTGTATATGGAAATGTTGCACTACACTGCCATGTATCTAGCTCTCTGTATATGAACATATTCGACTTGTCTGCCATGTAGGTAGCTCTCAGTATATGCACATGTTAGACACATCTGCCATGTAGCTAGAAGTCTGTATATGGACATGTTGGACTACTCTGAGACGTAGCTAGCTCTCAGTATATAAATATTTGGGACTCATCTGCCATGTAGCTTGAACACTTTATATGGAAATGATGCACTACTCTGCCATGTAGCTAGGTCTCTTTGCATGGACATTTTGGACTCGTCTGATATGTAGCTAGCTTTCAGTATATGGTCACGTTGGACACATCTGCCATGTTACTAAAACTCTGTATATGAAAATGTTGTGCTACTCTGCCATGTAGCTATCACACGTTATATGAACATAATGGATCTTTCTGCCATGTAGTTGTCTCTAAGAATATGGACACATTGGACACATCTGCCATGTAGGTAGAACTCTGTGTATGGAAATGTTGCACTACTCTGCCATGTAGATAGCTCTCTGTATATACACAAGTTGGACTCATCTGTCTTGCAGCTAGATCTCTGTATATGGAAATATTGTACTACCATGCCATGTAGCTAGCTCGCTGTATATGAATATATTGGATGTGTCTTCCTGGTAGCTAGCTCTCAGTATATGGATACATTGGACTCATTAGACAGGGAGCTAGTTCTCTAAATATACACATGTTGGACTCATTTGCCATGTAGTTAACTCTCAGTATATGAACATGATGGACTCATCTGCCACATAGCTAGGACCCTATATATGGACATTTTGAACTACTCTGCCATGTACCTAGTTCTCAGTATATGGACACCTTGGACTCATTTGCCTTGTAGCTAGGACTCTGTATATGTAAATGTTGCACTACACTGTCATGTAATTAGCTCTCTGTACATAGACAAGTTGGATTCATCTGCCTTGCTGCTAGAACATATTGGAATTGTCTGCCATGTAGCTAGCTCTCAGTGTATGGACACATTGGACACATCTGCATGTAGCAAGAACTGTGTATATGGACATTTTGGACTACTCTGCGATGTAGCTAGCTCTGAGTATATGAACACTTGGGAGTCATCTGCCATGTAGCTTGAAGACTATATATGGATATTATGCACTACTCTGCCATGTAGCTAGCTCTCTGTGCATGGACATTTTGGTCTTGTCTGCCATGTAGCTAGCTCTCAGGATATGGACCCATTTGGACACATCTGCCATGTAGCTAGAACTCTGTATATGGAAATGTTACACTACACTGCTAGATATCTAACTCCCTGTATATAGAAAAGTTGGACTCATATGTCTTGTAGCTAGAACTCTCTAAATGGATATGTTGGATTGATCTTCCAAGTAGGTAGCTCACTGTATATGAACATATTGGATTTGTCTGCCATGTAGCTAGCACTCAGTATATGGACATGTTGGACACATCTGCCATGTAGCTAGAACTCTGTATATGGACATGTTGGACTAATCTGCAATGTAGCAAGTTCTCAGTATGTGAACTCTTGGGACTCATCTGCCATGTAGCTTGAACTCTGTATATGGAAATGATGCACTACTTTGGTATGTAGCTAGCTCTCTTTGTATGGACATGTTGGACATATCTGCTATATAGCTAGAACTCTGTATATGGAAATGTTGCATTACTCTTCCATTTAGTTAGCTCTCTGTATATAGACAAGTTGGACTCATTTGCCTTGTAGCTAGAACTATGTAAATGGAAATACAGCACTACCCTGTCATGTAACTACCTCTCAGTATGTGGACACGTTGGACACATCTGCTATGTAGCTAGAACTTTGTACATGGTAATCTTGCACTAACCTGCAATGTAGTTAGCTCTCTGTATATAAACATATTAGACTTGTCTGC
>NW_006408755.1:735867-737684 GCF_000296735.1 Chrysochloris asiatica
CGAGATGGATCAGCCAGGTGGCATCATTGATGGACTCAGGTGTGGCAGCGGTAGTGAGTTTGGCCCAGGATCGAACATTGTTTCGTTCTGCTGTGCATAGGGTCGCTTTGAGTCGGTTCTGACTCGATGGCACCTGACAACAACAACAACAACAATCCTCTATATATTCACATGTTGGACTAATTTGCCTTGTAGTTAACTCTTAAGTATATGGACATGTTGCACTATGCTGCCATGAAGTTAGCTCTAAGTATATAGACAAGTTGCACTCATCTGCCTTGTAGATAGAACTCTGTAAATGGAAATGTTGCACTACACTACCATGTAGCTAGCTCTCTGTACATGGATATGTTGGACTGATCTGACAAGTAGGTAGCTCTCTGTATATGAACATATTTTACTTATCTGCCATGTAGATAGTTCTCAGTATATGCACAAGTTGGACACAACATCTTCCATGTAGCTAGAACTCTGTATATCGAAATGTTGCACTACACTGCCATGTAGCTAGCTTTCTGTATATGGACATTTTGGACTCGTATGCCTTGTAGATAGCTCTCTTTACATGGATATGTTGGATTGATCTGCCAAGTAGGTAGCTCTTTGTACATGAACATTTTGAAGTTGTCTGCCATGTAGCTAGGCTCAGTATATGGACAAGTTGGACACATTTGCCATGTAGCTTAAACTCTGTATATAGAAATGTTGCACTACTCTGCCATGTAGCTAGCTCTTTGTATATGAACATATAGGACTTCTTTGCCATGTCGATACCTCTCAGTATATGGACATGTTGGACTCATTAGCCAGGGAGCTAGTCCTCTATATATACACATGTTGGACTCATTTGCCATGTACTTAACTCTCAGTATATGGACATATTGGGCTCATCTGCCATGTAGCAAGTACCCTGTATATGGACAGGTTGGACTACTCTGCCATGTACCTAACTCTCAGTATATGGGCACGTTGGACACATTTGCCATATAGCCAGAACTCTGTATATGGAAATGTTGCATGACCCTGCCATGTACCTAGCTCTCTGTATATGAAGTTATTGGACTTGTCTGTCATGAAGCTAGCTGTAAGCATATGGACACATTGGACACATTTGCCAAGTAGCTAGAACTCTGTATATGGAAATGTTGCACTATTCTGCCATATAGCTAGCTGTCTGTAAATAGACAATTTGGACTAATCTTCCTTGCAGCTAGAAATCTGTATATGGAAATGTTGCACTACCCTGCCATGTAGCTAGCTCCCTGTATATGGACATATTGGACCTGTAACCCATGTAGCTAGCTCTCTGTCCATGGATATGTTGGACTTATCTGCCAAGTAGGAAGCTCTCTGTAGATTAAGATATTGGACTTCTCTGCGATGTAGCTAACTCTCAATATATGGACAAGTTGGACACGTCTGCCATGTATCTAGAACTCTGTATATGGACATGTGGGATACTCTGCTATGTAGCTAGTTCTCAGTATATATATATATATATACTTGGTCCTCATCTGCCATGTAGCTTCAACTCTTTATATGAAAATGATGCACTACTCTGCCATGTAGGTAGTTCTCTGTGCATTGACATCATTTTGGGATCATCTGACATGTAGCTAGCTCTCAGTATATGGACACCTTGGACACATCTGCCATGTAGCTATAACTCTATATATGGAAATGTTGCACTACCCTTCCATGTATTTAGCTCTCTTTATATATACAAGTTGGACTCATCTGCCTTGTTTCTAGAACTCTGTATATGGAAATATTGCACTACCCAGCCATGTAGCTAGCTCTCAGTATATGGACATTTT
>NW_006408755.1:738013-743379 GCF_000296735.1 Chrysochloris asiatica
ATATGGAAATGATGCACTACTCTGCCATGTAGCTAGCTCTGTGTATGTGAACATTTTGGACTCGTCTGACATGTCGCGATCTCTCTGTGCCTGGATATTTTGGATTGATCTGCCATGCAGCTAACACTGAGTATATGGACAAGTTGGACACATCTGCCATGTATCTAGAACTCTGTATATGGAAATGTTGCACTACCCTGCCATGTATTTGCCTCTGTATATAGACAAGTTGGACTCATCTGCTTTGTAGCTAGAACTCTGTATATGGAAATGATGCACTACCCTGCCATGTAGCTAGCTCTCCGTATATGGACATTTTGACATGTCTGCCATGTAGCTAGCTCTCTGTACATGGATATGTTGGACTTATCTGCCAAGTAGTGAGCTCTGTGTATATGAACATATTGGACTGGTGTGCCATGTAGCTAGCTTTCAGTATATGGACATGTTTGAATCATCTGCCATGTAGCTAGTACTCTGTATATGAGCATTTTGGACTCGACTGCCATGTAGCTAGCTCTCAGAGTATGGATACGTTGGACACATCTACCATGTAGCTAGAACTCTGTATATGGAAATGATGCACTACTCTACCATATAGCTAGCTCTCTGTATACAGACAAGTTGGAATCATCTGCCTTGTAGGTAGAACTCTGTACATGGAAATGTTGCACAAACCTGCCATGTACCTAAATATCTGTATTTGGACATTTTGGACTTGTCTGTCATGTAGCTAGCTCTCTGTACATGGATATGTAGGACTGATCTGCCAAGTAGCTAGCTCCCTATATATGAACATATTGGACTTGCCTGCCAAGTAGATAGCTCTCTGTATATGAACATATTTGACTTGTCTGCCATGTAGCTAGCTCTCTCTATATTGATACGATTGGCACATCTGTTATGTAGCTAGAACTCTGTAGAAGCAAATTTTGCACTACTGTGCCATGTAGCTAGCTCTCTGTATATAGACAAGTTGGACTTGTCTACCTTGTAGCTAGAACTCTGTATATGGAAATGTTGCTCTACCCTGCAATGTAGCTAACTCTCTGTATTACCAAAATTTTGGACTCATCTGCCATGTGTCTAGCTTCTGGACGTAGATATGTTGTACTGATCTGCCAAGTAGGTAACTCTCTGTATGTGAACATATTGGCCTTCTCTGCCATGTAGGAAGCTTTCAGTATATGGACACGTTGGACACATTTGCCATGTAGCTCGAACTCTGTATATGGAAATGTTGCACTACCCTGTCATGTAATTAGCTCTCTGTATATCGTCATTTTGTACTTTTTTGACATGTAGCTAGCTCTCTGTGCATGGATATTTTGGACTGATCTGCCACGTAGCTAGGTCTCAGTATATGGACAAGTTGGACACATTTACCATGTAGCTAGATCTCTGTATATGGAAACGTTGCACTACTCTGCCATGTAGCTAGCTCTCTGTATATGAACATATCAGACTTGTCTAACTTGTAGCTGGCTTACAGGATATGGACATGTTTGAATCATCTGCCATGTAGCTAGTACCCTGTATATGGGTACTAGCTAGCTCTCTGAATATGGACACGTGAGATACATCTGCCATATAGCTAGAATTCTGTATATGGAAATGTTGCAGTACTCTGCCATGTAGCTGGCTCTCTGTATATAGAAAAGTTGGACTCATCTGTCTGGTAGCTACAACTCACTATATGGACATGTTGCACTACCCTGCCATGTAGCTAACATTGTGTATATGGACATTTTGGACTCGTCTGCTATGTATCTCGCTCCTGCAAATAGATATGTTGGACTGATCTGCCAAGCAGGTAGCTCTCTGTATATGAACATATTAGCCTTGTCTGACATGCAGGTAGCTTTCAGTATAGGGACATGTTGGACACATCTGCCATGTAGCTCGAAGTATGTATATGGAAATTTTGCACTATCCTGCCGTGTAGCTAGCTCTCTGTATATGAAATATTGACTCGTCTGCCATATAGCTAGCTCTCTGTACATGGATATGTTGCACTGATCTGCCAAGTAGGTAGCTCTCTGTATATGAACATATTGGACTTGTTTGCCATCTAGCTTGCTCTCAATATATGGACACATTGAACACATCTGCCATGTAGCTAGAACTCTGTACATCGAAATGTTGCACTACTCTACCAAGTAGCTTGCTCTCTGTATATAGAAAATTTGGATTAATCTGTCTTGCCGCTAGAAATCTGTATATGGAAGTGTTGCACTACCCTGCCATGTATCTAGCTCCTTGTATATAGACATTTTGAACCTGTAGGACATGTAGCTAGCTCTCTGTACATGGATATGTTGGACTGATCTGCCAAGTAGGTAGCTCCCTGTATATGAACATATTGGACTTCTCTGGCATGTAGCTAGCTCTCAGTATATGGACACGTTGGATACATCTGCCATGTAGCTAGAATTCTGTATATAGACATGTTGGACTACTCTCCTTTTTAACTAGCTCTGAGTATATATACACTTGGTATTCATCTGTCATGTAGCTTTAACTCTGTATATGGAAATAATCCACTACTCTGCCATGTAGGTAGTTCTTTGTGCATGGACATTTTGGACTCATCTGACATGTAGCTAGCTCTCAGTACATGGACTCGTTGGACACATCTGCCATGTAGCAAGAATTCTACATATGGAAATGTTGCACTACCCTTCCATGTAGTTAGCTCTCTTTGTATAGACAAGTTGTACTCATCTGCCTTGTTGCTAGAACTCTGTATATGGAAATATTCCACTACCCTTCCATGTAGCTAGCTCTCTGAATATGGACATTATGGACTCGTCTACCATGTAGCTAGCTCCCTGTCCATGGATATGTTGCACTGATCTTCCAAGTAGGTATTTCTCTGTAAATGAACATATTGGACTTGTCTGCCATATAGCTAGCTCTCTGTATATTGACACGTTTGGCACATCTGCCATGTAGCTAGATCCCTGTATATGGAAATTTTGCACTATTATGCCATGTGGCTAGCTCTCTGTATATGGACATTTTGTACTCGTCTGACATGTAGTTAGCTCCCTGTACATGGGTATGTTACACTGATCTGCCAAGTATGTAGCTCTGTGTATATGAACATATTGGACTTGTCTGCCTTGTAGCTAGCTATCAGTATATGGACACATTGTACTCATCTGCCATGTAGCTAGTACCCTGTATATGGACATGTTGGACTACTCTGCCATGTAGTTAGCTCTCTGTAGATAGATAATTTGGACTTAACTGCCTTGTAGATAGAACTCTGTATATGGAAATATAACACTACCCTACCATGTTGCTATGGATATATAGGACTCATCTGCCATGTAGCTAGCTCTCTGTACATGGATCTGTTGGACTGATGTGAGAAATATGTAGCTCTCTGTATATGAACATATTGGAGTTGTCTGCCTTGTAGCTAGCTCCCAGTATATGAACATGTTGGATTCATCTTCCATGTAGCAAGTACCCTGTATATGGACATGTTGAACTACGCTGCCAAGAAACTAGCTCTCAGTATAAGGACACATTGGACACATCTGCCATGTAGCTAGAATACTGTATATGGAAATGTTGCAGTACCCTTCCATTTAGCTAGTCCTCTGTATATAGAAAAGTTGGACTCATCTGCCATGTAGCTAGAACTCTGTATATGGAAATGTTGAACTGCCCTGTCATTAAGCTAGCTCTCTGTATATGGACATTTTGGACGCGTCTGGCTAGTAGCTAGCTCTCTGTACATGGATATGTTGGACTGATCTGCCAAGTAGGTAGTTCTCTGTATATGAACATATTGGACTTGTATGCCATGCAGCTAGCTCTCAATATATGGACCCATGGGACACATCTGCCATGTAGCTAGAATTCTGTATATGGAAATGTTGCAATAACCTCCCACGTAGCTAGCTCTTTAACATTAACATATTGGACTTTTCTGCCTTGCAGCTAGCTCTCAGTATATGGACATGTTGGGCTCATTAGCGAGGGAGCTAGTCCTTTATATATACACATGTTGGCCTCATTTGCCATGTAATTAACTCTCAATATATTGACATGTTGTACTCATCTGCCATGTAGCTAGTACCCTATCTATGAACATGTTGGAATACTCTGCCATGTAGCTAGCTCTCAGTACATGGATAAGTTGGACACATCTGCCATATATCTAGAACTCTCTATATGGAAATGTTGCACTACTCTGCCATGTAGCTAGCTCTCTGTATATAGACAAGTTGGACTCATCTGTCTTGCAGCTAGAACTATATATATGGAAATGTTGCACTACCCTGCCATGTAGCTAGCTCTCTATATATAGCCAAGTGGGACTCATCTTCCTTGTAGCTAGTACACTTTATATGAACATGTTGGACTACTCTGCCATGTAGCTAGCTTTCAGTATATGATCACTCTGGACTCTTCTGAAATGTATCTTGAACTCTGTATATGGAAATGATGTACTACTCTGCCATATAGCTACCTCTCTGTTCATGGACTTATTGGACTCATCTGACATGTAGCTAGCTCTCAGTATATGGACATGTTGGACACATCTGCCATGTAGCTAGAACTCTGTATATGGGAATGTTGCACTACCCTGCCATGTAGCTAGATTTCTGTATATGGGCATTTTGGACTCGTGTGCCATGTAGCTAGCTCTCTGTGCATGCATATGTTTGACTGATCTGCCAAGTAGGCAGGTTTCTGTATATGAACATATTGGAATTGTCTTCCATGTAACTACGTCTCATTTTATGGACATATTGGACTCATCTACCATGTAGCTAGTACCCTGTATATGAACATGATGGACTACTCTGTCATGTATATGGAAACGTTGGACACATCTGCCATGTAGCTAGAACTCTGTATATGGAAATGTTGCACTACCCTTCCATGCAATTATCTCTCTGTATATAGATAAGTTGGAATCATCTGTCTTGTAGCTAGAACTCTGTATATGGAAATGTTGCACGACCCTGCCATTTAGCTAGCTCTCTCTATATGGGCATTTTAGACTTGTCTGCCATGTAGATAACTCTCTACATCGATATGTTGGACTGATCTGCCACGGAGGTAGCTTTCTGTATATGAACATATTGGACTTGTCTACCATATAGCTAGCTCTCAATCTATGGACACGTTGGACACATCTACCATGTAGGTAGAACTCTGTATATGGAAACATTGAACAACTGTGCCATGTATCTAGCTCTCTGTATGTAGACTAGCTGGAATCAACTGCCTTGTAGCTGTTGTTGTTGTTGTTGTTGTTGTTGTTGTCAGGTGCCATCGACTTGGAACCGACTCACAGCGACCTCATGCACAGCAGAACGAAACAATGTTCGATCCTGGGCCAA
>NW_006408755.1:746929-749339 GCF_000296735.1 Chrysochloris asiatica
CAAGATGTTCTCTCCTAATCCTATCAATCCTGGTATAATCCTATCAATCCTGATATGATCAAGATATATATAAGATATAATCAAGATACAATCAAGATGTTCTCTCCTAATCCTATCAATCCTGGTAAAATTAAGATAAGCTTTCTCTAGATGGCGGCTCCTGGAAAAGCTGAGTGTCTTGATCCAGAAAATAATGAATTTCTGGATTCTCCTCCAAATTCCCCAGATATAAACACTTCGAACCTCCAAACATACCTTTATATTTGTTACAGAGTTCCAACACCAACTCATGAGTCCTCTTGACCCGGTATTATGTGGTGTTGTTAACCGAGCTCCTCACTACACATCTACCTGACCTGCCATCTTCAAGGAAGGCCTGGTAGTGTAGTGGTTAAAACAAACAAACAAACAAACAAACAACAACAACAAAAACCTGGTTGTGAACCTCGCGGTCAGAAGCTCAAATCCTCCAGGCCCTCCACGGGTAGCTAGAACCCCGTATGTGGAAATGTTGCAGGACCCTGCCATGTAGCTAGCTCTCAGAATATGGACACATTGGAGATATCTGCCGTGTAGCTAGAACTCTGTATATGGAAATATTGCACTACCCTGCCACGTAGCTAGCTCTTTGTATATGAATATATTGTACTTGTCTGCTATGTACGTATCTCTCAGTATATGGACACATTGGACACATATGCCATGTAACTAGAACTCTGTATATGGAAATGTTGGACTACCCTGTCATGTAGCTAGCTATCTGTATATAGACATTTTATACTTGTTTTCCATGCAGCTAGCTCTCTGTACATGGATATGATGCAATGATCTGCCAAGTAGGTAGCTTACTCTATGTGAACATATTGGCCTTGTCTTCCATATAGCTAGCTCTCAGTATATGGACACGTTGGACACATATGCCACGCAGCTAGAATTCTGTATATGGACGTGTTGAACTACTCTGCTATGTATCTAGCTCTCTATATATAAATAAGTTGGGCTCATCTGCTTTTAGCTGGAATTCTGTATATGGAATTGATGTACTACCCTGCCAAGTAACCAAATCTCTGTATATGGACAATTTTGACTTATCTTCCATGTAGCTAGCTCTCTGTACATGGATATGTTGGACTGATCTTCCAAGTAGGTAGCTCTCTGTATATGAACGTATTGGCCTTGTCTGCCATGTAGCTAGCTGTCAGTATGTTGACACGTTGGAAACATCTGCCATGTAGCTTGATCTATGTATCTGGAAATGTTGCACTACCCTGCCATGTAGTTACCTCTCTGTATGTAGACAAAGTGGCCTCATCTGTCTTTTAGCTAGAACTCTGTATATGGAAATGATGCACTACTCTGCCATGTAGCTAGGTCTCTGTGCATGGACCCGATGGACTCATCTGCCTTATAGTGAGAACTCTGTATATGGAAAGGTTGCACTACTCTGCCATGTATCTGGCTCTCTGTATATTGACATTTTGGACTCGTCTGCCATGTAGTTAGCTCTCTGTACAAGGATATGTTGGACTGATCTGCCAAGTGGGTAGCTCTCTATATATGAACATATTGGACTTGTCTGCCATATAGCTAGCTCTCATTATATGGATATGTTCGATTCATCTGCCATGTAGCTAGAACTCTGTATATGGAAATATTGCACTACCCTGCCATGTAGTAAACTGTCTGTATATAGACAAGTTGGTCTCATCTGCCTTGAAGCTAGAACATTGTATATGGAAATGTTGCACTACTCTGCCATGTAGCTAGCTCTCTGTATATTAACTTACGGGATTTGCCTGCCATGTAGCTAGCTCTCAGTATATGGACATGATGGACTCATTAACCCGGGAATTAGTCATGTATATATACACATGGTGGTCTCAATTGCCATGGATTTAACTCTCAGTATATGGACATGTTGGACTCATCTGCCATGTAGCTAGTACCCTGTATATGGACATGTTGGACTACTCTGCCATCTAGCTAGCTCTCAGTATATGGACAGGTTGAACACAACTGCCATGTAGCTAAAAACTCTGTATATGAAAATGTTGCACCACCCTGACATGTAGCTAGCTCTCTGTATATGAATATATAGGACTTGTCTGCTATGTAGCTAACTCTAAGGATATGGACACATTGGACACATCTGCCATGTAGCTAGAACTCTGTATATGGAAATGTTGCACTTTCCACCATGTAGCTAGCTCTCTGTATATGGACATTTTGGATGCATCTGGCTAGTAGCTAGATCTCTGTACATGGATATGTTGGACTGATCTGCCAAGTAGGTAGTTCTCTGTATATGAACATATTGGACTTGTCTGCCATAGAGCTAGCTCTCAGTATATGGAAACATTGGAAACATCTGCCATGTAGCTAGAACTCTGTATATGGAAATGTTGCACTA
>NW_006408755.1:749439-754253 GCF_000296735.1 Chrysochloris asiatica
GAAACATTGGAAACATCTGCCATGTAGCTAGAACTCTGTATATGGAAATGTTGCACTACTCTGCCATGTAGCTAGAACTCTGTATATGGAAATGATGCACTACTCTGCCATGTAGCTAGATCTCTGTATATGGACATTTTGGACTTCTCTCGTTTAGCTAGCTTTCTGTACATGGATATGTTGGACTGATCTGCCAAGTAGTTAACTCTCTGTATATGAACATATGGGACTCGTCTGCCATGTAGCCAGCTCTCAGTATACGGACACCTTGGACACATCCACCATGTAGCTAGAACTCTGTATATGGAAATGTTGCACTACTCTGCCATGTAGCTAGCTCTCTGTATATAGACTAGATGGACTCATCTGCTTGTAGCTAGAACTCTGTGTATGGAAATGTTGCAGGATGCTGCCATGTAGCTAGCTCTCAGTATATGGACACATTGGACACATCTTCCATGTAGCTAGAAGTCTGTATATGGAAATGTTTCACTACCCTGCAATGTAGCTAGCTCTTTGTATATGAACATATTGGACTTATCAGCCATATAGGTAGCTCTCAGTATATGGAAACATTGGACAAATCTGCCATGTAGCTAGAACTTTGTATATGGAAATGTTGGACTACTCTGCTATATAGGTAGTTCTCAATATATATATATACACTTGTGACTCATCTGCCATGTAGCTTGAACTCTGTATATGAAAATGATGCACTACTCTGCCATGTAGCTAGCTCTCTGTGCATGGACATTTTGGACTGATCTGACATGTAGCTAGCACTCAGAATATGGACACGTTGGACACATCTGCCATGTACCTAGAACTCTGTATATGGAAATGTTGCACTACCCTGTCATGCAGTTAGCTCTCTGCATATAGACAAGTTGGAATCATCTGTCTTGTACCGAGAACTTGATATATGGAAATGTTGCAGGACCCTGCCATGTAGCTAGCTCTCTGTATATGGACATTGTGGTCTTGTCTGCCATGTAGATAACTCTCTGTACATGGATATGTTGGACTGATCTGCCAAGTAGGTAGCTCTCTTTATATGAACATATTGGAATTGTCTGCCATGTACCTTGCTCACAGTATATGGACAAGTTGGACACATCTGCCATGTAGCTAGAATTCTGTATATGGAATTGTTGTACTATCCTGCCATGTAGCTAGCTCTTTGTATATGCACATATTGGACTGGTCTGCCATTTAGCTACCTCTCAGTATATGGACATGTTGGACTCATCTGCCATGTAACTAGTACCCTGTATTTGGAAATGTTGCACTACCCTGCCATGTAGCTAGCTCTCTGTATATGGACATTTTGTACTAGTTTACCATGTAGCTAGCTCTTGTATATGGACTTTTTGGACTCGTCTGCCATGTAGCTAGCTCTCTGTACATGGATATGTTGGACTGAACTGCCAAATAGGTACCTCTCTTTATATGAACATATTGGACTTGTCTGCCATGTAGCTCTCTCACAGAATATGGACACCTTGGACACATCTGCCATGTAGCTAAAATTCTGTATATGGAACTGTTGCACTACCCTGCCATGCAGCTAGCTCTTTATATAGAGAGAAGTTGAACTCATCTCCGTGGAAGCTAGAACTCTGTATGTGGAAATGTTGCAGTAAGCTGCCATGTAGCTAGCTATCTGTATATGGACATTTTGGACTCGTCTGCCATGTAGCTAGCTGTCTGTAGATGGATAATTTGGACTGACCTGCCAAGTAGGTACCTCTCTGTATATGAACATATTGAACTTGTCTGCCATGTAGCAAGCTCTCAGTATATGGGCATGTTGTACTCATCTGCCTTGTAGCTAGAACTCTGTATATGGATATGATGCACTACTCTGCCATGTAACTAGATCTCGGTATATAGACAAGTTGGACTCATCTGTCTTGTAGATAGAACTCCTTATATGGATATGCTGCAATACCCTCTCACGTAGCTAGCTCTCTTTATATAGACAAGTTGGAGTAATCTTCCTTGTAGCTAGAACTGTGTATATGGAAATGTTGGACTACACTTCCAGTTAGCTAGCTCTCTATATATGGACATTTTGGACTCGTCTGACATGTAGCTAGCTCTCTGTACATGGGTATGTTGGACTGAACTGCCAAATAGCTTACCTCTCTGTATATAACCATATTGGACTTGTCTGTCATGTAGCTGGCTCTCAGTATTTGGACATGTTGGACTCATCTGCCATGTAGCTAGTACCCTGTATATGGATATGTTGGACTACTCTGCCATGTAGCTAACTCTAAGTATATGGAAAGGTTGGACATATCTGTCATGTAGCTAGAACTCTGTATACGAACATATTCGACTTTTCTGCCATGTAACTAGCTCTCAGTATATGGACATGTTCGACTCATTAGCCAGGTAGCTAGTATTGTTTATATGAACATGTTGGACGTCTCTGCCATGTAGCTAGCTCTCAGTATATGGACATTTTGGATTTGTCTGCCATGTAACTTGAATACTGTATACGGAAATGTTGCTCTACTCTGCCATGTAGCTAGCTCTCTGTATATGGACATTTAGGTATCATCTGCCATGTAGCTAGTACTATGTATATGGGCAGGCTGGACTACTCTGCCATGTAGGTAGCTCTCAGTATATGGACACATTGGAAACATCTGCCATGCAGCTAGAAATCTGTATATGGAAATGTTGCAATAACCTGCCATGTAGTTAACTCTCTGTATATGAACATTTTGGAGTCGTCTGCCATATAGTTAGCCCTCTGTTCATGGATACGTTTGACTGATCTGCCAAGAAGTTAGCTCTCTGTGTATAAACATATTGGACTGTCTGTCTAGTAGGTAGCTCTCAGTATATGGACAAATTGGACATATATGCTATGTAGCTAGATCTCTGTACATGGAAATGGTGAACTACCCTGTCATGTAGCTAGCTCTCTGTATATGGACATTTTGGACTTTTCTGCCATGTAGCTTCCTTTTTGTATATAGACAAGTTGGACTCATCTGCTTTATAGCTAGAACTCTGTATATGCAAATGTTTCACTACCCTGCCATGTAGCTAGCTTTCTGTATATGGACATTTTGAAGTCATCTGCCATGTAGCTAGCTCTCTGTACATGGATATGTTGGACTGATCTGCAAAGTAGGTAGCTCTCTTTTATATGAACATATTGGACTTGTCTGCCATATAGGTCGCTCTCAGAATATGGACACGGTGGACACATCTGCCATGTAGCTACAATTCTGTGTATGTAAATGTTGCACTACCATACCATGTAGCTAGCTCTCTGTATATGAATATATTGGACTGCTTTGCTATGTAGTTAGCTCTCAGTATATGAACATGTTGGACACATCTGCCATTTAGCTAGTACCCTGTATATGGACATGTTTCACTATCCTGCCAAGTAGCTAGCTCTCTGAATATGAACATATTGGCCTTGTCTGCCATGTAGCTTCCTCTCTTTACATGGACATGTTGGACTGATCTGCCAAGTAGGTATCTCTATGTATATGCAAATATTGGACTTGTCTGCCATGTAGCTAGCTAGCTCTCAATATATGTTCATTTTGGACTAATCTGCCATGTATCTAGTACCCTGTATATGGACATGTTGGACTACTCTGCAATGTAGCTAGCTCTCAGTATATGGACATGTTGAACACATCTACCATGTAGCTAGAACACTGTATATGGAAATGTTGCACTAGTCTGCCATGTGGCCAGCTCTCTCTATAAAAAAAGTTGGACTCATCTTCCATGAGGATTGTACCCTGTATATCGACATGTTGGACTAATCTGCCATGTAGCTAGCTCTCAATATACGAACACGTTGGACACATATGCCATGTAGCTAGAACTCTGTATATGGGAATGTTGCACTACTTTGCCATGTAGCTAGCTCTCTGTACATGGATATGATGGACTGATATGCGATATAGGTATCTCTCTGTATATGCACATATTGTTGTTGTCTGCCATGTAGCTATCTCTCAGTATATGAACATGTTGGACTCATCTGACTTATAGCTAGAACTCTGTATATGGAAATGTTGCACTACCCTGCCATGTAGCTAGCTCTCTGTATATAGACAAGTTGAACTCTTCTGCTTTATAGCTAAAACTCTGTATTTGGAAATGTTGGACTACTCTGCCATGTAGTTAGCTCTCTGTATATGAACATTTTGGACTTGTCTGCCATAGAGCTACCTCTCTTTACATGGATATGTTGGACTGATCTGCCAAGTAGGTAGCTCGCTGTATATGAACATAATGGACTAGTCTGCCGTGTAGCAAGCTCTCAGTATATGGGCATGTTGGACTCATCAGACATGTAGCTAGTACCCTGTATAGGGACATATTGGACTGCTCTGCCATGTAGCTAGCTCTCATTATATGGACATGTTGGACACATCTGCCATTTAGCTGGAACTCTGTATATGAAAATGTTGCACTACTCTGCCATTTAAATAGATCTCTATATAAAAAACATGTTGGACTCATCTTCCATGTAGCTATGACCCTGTATATGGAAATGTTGGAAATATTTTCCATGTATCTAGTACACTGTATATGGAAATGTTGCACTATTCTGCCATGGTGCTAGCTCTGTGTATAAAGAGAAGTTGGACTCATCTGTCATGTATCTAGTACACTGTAGAAGCACATGTTGTACTACTCTGCCATGTAGCTAGCTCTCAGTAAATGGACATGTTGGACACATCTGCCATGTAGCTAGAACTCTGTATATGGAAATGTTGCACTTCTCCGCCATGTAGCTAGCTCTCTGTATATGGACATTTTTGACT
>NW_006408755.1:754363-766082 GCF_000296735.1 Chrysochloris asiatica
CCTGTATATGGACATGTTGCACTACTCTACCATGTAGCTAGCTCTCTGTATATAGACAAGTTGAACTCATCCGCCTTATAGTTAAAACTCTGTATATGGAAATGTTGCCCTACCCTGCCATGTAGTTAGCTCTCTGTATATGGAAATGTTGCACTACTCTAACATGTAGCTAGCTCTTAGATTGCGGACATTTTGGACTTGAGTGCCATGTAGCTAGCTCTATGTACTTGGATATGTTGGACTGATCTGCCAAGTACGTAGCTCTCTGTATATGAACATATTGGACTTGTCTGCCATGTAGCTAGCTCTCAGTGTATGGACACGGTGTACACAACTGCCATGTAGCTAGAATTCTGTATATGCAAATGTTGCCCTACGCTGCCAGTAGCTAGCTCTCTGTTTATGGACATTTTTGACAAATCTACCTTGTAGTTAGCTGATTGTACATGGATATTTTGGACTGTTTTGCCATGTAGGTAGCTCTCAGTATATGACATGTTGGACTTATCTGCCATGTAGCTAACTCTCAGTATATGGACATGTTGGACTACCCTGCCATGCACGTAGCTCTGTGTATATGGACATTTTGGACTCTTATACGATTTAACTGGCTCTCCGTATATGAACTTGTCTGCCATGTAGCTAACTCTCAGTATATAGACAAGTTGAACTCTTCTTCCTTGTAGCTAGTACTCTGTATATGGATACATTGCACTATCCTGCCATGTACCTAGCTCACTCTATATAGACAAGTTGAACTTGTCTGCCATGTAGCTAGCTCTCAGTATATGGACACATTGGACACATCTGCCACGGAGCTAGAACTCTGTATATGGAAATGGTGCACTACTCAACCATGCAGCTAGCTCTCTGTGTATAGAGAAGTTGGGCTCATCTGCCTTGTAACTATAACTCTGTGTATGGAAATGTTGCACTATCCTGCCATGTAGCTAGCTCTCTGTATATGGATATTTTGGACTCGTCTGCCATGTAGCTACTCTTTCTATATGGATATGTTGGACTGATCTACCAAGTAGGTAGCTTTCTGTTTATGAACATCTTGGACTTTTCTGTCATGTAGCTAACTATCAGTACATAGACAAGTTGGACTCTTCTACCTTAAAGCTAGAACACTGTATATGGAAATGTTGCACTGCCCTGCCATGTAGGTAGTTCTCAGTATATGAACATATTGAATTTTTCTGCCATGTAGGTAGCTCTCAGTATATGGACATGTTGAACTCATCTGCCATGTAGTTAGTATCTTGTATATGGACATGTTGGACTACTCTGCGATGTACCAAACTCTCAGTATATGGACACGTTGGAAACATCTGCCATGTAACTACAACGCTGTAAATGGAAATGTTGCACTACTCGGCCATGTAGCTAGTTCTCTGTATATAGACAAGTTGGACTCATCTGCCTTGTAGCTAGAACTCTGTATATGGAAATTTTTTGAACTACCCTGCCATGAGGTTACTCTCTCTATATGGACATTTTGGACTCGTCTGCCTTGTAGCTAGCTCTAAGTACATGGATGAGATAGACTGATCTGCAAAGTAGGTAGCTCTCTGGATTTGAACATATTGGATTTGTCTATCATATATCTAGCTCTCAGTATATAGACAAGTTGGATGCATCCTCCATGTAGCTAGTACCTTGTATATGGACTTGTTGGACTACGCTGCCATGTATCTAGCTCTCAGTGTATAGACACATTGTACACATCTGCCATGTAGTTGTATTTTCAAGGCAGACAAGTCCAAAATATCCATATACAGAGAGCTAGCTACATGGCAGGGTAGTGCAGCATATCCATATAAAGAATTCTAGCCACAGGGCAGACAAGTACAACTTTACTATATACTGAGAGCTACCTACATGTCAGGGTTGTGCAACATTTTCATATAAAGAGTTATAGCCACAAAGCAGATGAGTCCATCTTTACTATATACTGAGAGCTACCTTCATGGCAGTTCAGTCCAAAATATCCATGCACAGAGAGCAAGCTAACTATCAGACGATTACAAAATATTCATATACAGAGAACTAGCTACATGGCAGATGTGTCCAACTTGTACATATATTGAGAGCTAGCTACATGTCAGAGTAGTCAAAAATATCCATGCACAGAGAGCTAGTTACATGTCAGACAGGTCCAAAATGTCCATATACAGGGAGCTAGTTACATGGAAGTGTAGTGCATCATATTCATATACAGATTTCAAGCTACATGGCAGGTGAGTCCAAGGTGTTCATATACTGTGAGTTAGCTACATGGCAGACAAATTCAATATGTTCATATACAGAGAGCTAGCTACTTGGCAGGGTAGTGCACCATGTCCATAAACAGTGTTCGATCTACATGGCAGATGTGTCCAATGTGTTCATATACATCGAGCTAGCTACATGGCAGGGTAGAGCAACATTTTCCTTTACAGAGTTCTATCTACAAGGCAGATGAATCCAACTTGTCTATATACAGAGAGCTAAGTACATGGCAGAGTAGTGCAACATTTCCATATACAGAGGTCAAGCTACATGGCAGATGAGACTAAAGTGTTCATATACTGAGAGATAGCTACATGGATGAGTAGTCCAAAATGTCCATATACAGGGATCTACCTACCTGGCTAATGAGTCAAAAATGTCCATATACTAAGAGCTATCTACATGGAAGACAAGTAAAATATTTTCATATAGAGGGAGCTGCATAGTTGGCATATTAGTCCAAAATATCCATATACAGAGAGCTATCTACATGGCAGTGTAGTGCAACATTTCAAAATACAGAGTTCTAGCTACAAGGCAAATGAGTCCAACTTGTCTATATACACAAAGGTAGCTACATGGCAGGGTAGTGCAACATATACATATACAGAGTTCTAGCTACAAGGCAGATGAATCCAACTTGTCAATTTACTGAGAGCTAGCTACATGGCCAAAAAGTCCAATATGTTCATATACAGAGAGCTAGTTACTTGGCAGGGTAGTGCATCATTTACATAAACAGTGTTTGAGCTACACGGCAAATGTGTCCGAGGTGTTAGTGCAACATTTCCATATACATAGTTCTAGCTACAAGGCAGATGAGACCAACTTGTCTATGTACAGAGAGCTAGATACATGGCAGAGTAGTGCAACATTTCCATATACAGAGTTTTACCTACATGGCCGATGTTTCTAACGTGTACATATACAGAGTGCTAGCTACATAGCAGAGTCGTCTAAAATATCCATTCTCAGAGAGCTAACTAAATGTCAGATGAGTCCAAAATGTCCATATACAGAGAGCTAGCTACATAGCAGGGCAGTGCAAGCTACATAGCAGATGAGGCCAAAGTATTCATATACTGACAGCTAGCCACATGGCAGACAAGTCCAATATGTTCTTATACAAAGAGCTAGCTACTTGGCAGGGTAGTACAACATTTCCATACACAGTGTTCTAGCTACATGGCAGATGAGTCCAACTTGTCAATATACTGAGAGCTAGCTACATGGCAGACGAGTCCAAAATGTCCATATACAGAAAGCTACCTACATGACAGAGTAGTCCAACATGTCCATATAAAGAGTAATACCTACCTGGCTACTGAGTTCAACGTGTCCATATGCTGAGAGCTAACGACATGGCAGACAAGTCCAATATGTTCATATACAGAGAACGAGCTACTTCTCAGGGTAGTGCATCATTTCCATATACAGAGTTCTAGCTACATAGAAGATGTGTCCAACGTGTCCATATACTGAGAGTTAGATACATGGCTGACATGTTCAATATGTACATGTACAGAGAGCTATCTACTTGGAAGATCAGCCCAACATATACATGTACAGAGAGCTAGCTACATGGCAGACGAGTCCATAATGTCCATATACAAAGAGCTGGCTACATGACAGGGTAATGCAACATTTGCATATACAGAGTTCTAACTACAAGGCAGAGGAGTCCAACTTGTCTATATACAGAGAGCTACCTACATGGACGGGTATTGCAACATTTCTATATACAGAGTTCTAGCTAAAAGGAAGATGAGTCCAACTTTCCTATATACAGACAGCTAGCTACATGGAAGAGTATTCCAACATATCTATATACAGAGGTCTTGCTACAAGGGAGATGAGTCCAACATGTCTATATACAGAGAGCTAACTACATGTCAGGGTAGTCCAACATGTCCATACATACTGTACTAGCTACATGGTAAATGAATCAAACAGGACATATAATGAGAGCTAGCTACATGGCAGACCAGTCCAAAATGTCCATATACAGAGAGCTAGCTACATGGCAGTGTAGTGCAACATTTCCATATACAGCGTTCTAGCTACAAGGCAGATGAGTCCAACTTGTCTATATACAGAGAGCAAGCTACATGGCAGGGTAGTGCAACATTTCCATATAAAGAGTTCTAGCTACACGGCAGATGAATCCAACTTGTCCATATACTGAGAGCTAGCTACATGGCAGAGTAGTCCAACATGTCCATATAGAGGGTACTAGCTAAATGGCAGATGAATCCAACATGTCATATACTGAGAGCTAGCAACATGGCAGACAAGTCCAAAATGTCCATATACAGAGACCTAGATACTTAGCAGATCAGTCCAACATATCCATGTACAGAGAGCTAGCTACATGACAGACGAGTCCAATATGTCCATATACAGGGAGCTAGGTACATGGCAGTGTAGTGCTACATTTCGATGTACACAGAACAAGCTATATGGCTGATCATTCCAGCTTGTTTATATTCGGAGAGCGAGTTACACGGTACAGTAGTTAAACATGTCTATATACAGGGTACTAGCTACATGGCAGATGAGTCCAACATGTCATATACTGAGAGCTATTTGCATGGCAGACAAGTCAAAAATGTCCATATACAGAGACCTAGCAATCTGGAAGGGTAGTGCATCATATCCATATACAGAGTTCTAGCTACAAGGCAAATGATTCAAACTTGTCTACACACAGAGAGCTAGGTACATGGCAGATTAGTGTAACATTTGCATATACAGAGTTCTACCTACAAGGCAGATGAGTCCAACTTGTGTTCATACAGAGAGCTAGGTACATGGCAGAGTAGTGCAACATTTCGATATACAGAGTTCTAGCTACAATGTAGGTGAGTCCAACTTGTCTATATACTGAGAGTTACCTACATGTCAGATCAGTCCAAAATATCCATGCACAGAGAGCTAGCTACATGTCAGACGAGACCAAAATGTCCATATACAGGGAGCTAGCTACATAGCAGAGTAGTGCATCATTTCCATATATAGAGTTTAGGCTATTTGCAGATGAGCCCAAGTGTTCATATACTGAGAGGTAGCTACATGGCAGAGTAGTCCACCATGTCCATATAAAGAGTACGAGCAACACGCCAGATGTTTCCAATGTGTCCATATACTGAGAGCTAGTATATGGCAGACAAGTCCAATATGTTCATATACAGAGTGCTACTTATTTGGCAGATCAGTCCAACATATCCATGTACAAAGAGATCGCTAGCTACATGGCAGACGATCCCAAAATATCCATATACACAGAGCTAACTACATGGCAGAGTAGTGCAACATTTGCATATACAGAGTTCTAGCTACACGGCAGAAGAGTTCAACTTGTCTATGTACAGAGTTAGCTACATGACAGAGTAGTACAACATTTCCAAGTACAGGGTACTAGCTACCTGGCAGATGAAACCAACATGTCCATATATAGAGAGCTAGCGACATGTCAGATGAATCCAATATGTTCATGTACAAATAGTTATCTACTTGTCAGATCAGTCCAACATTTGCATGTACAGAGAGCTAACGACATGACAGACGAATCCAAAATGTCCATTTACAGTGACCTAGCTAAATGGCAGAGTAGTGCAACATATCCAAATAAAGAATAATAGCTACCTAGTTAATGAGTCCAATATGTCCAGATACTGAGAGCTAGCTACATGGCAGACAATATATTCATATACAGAGAGCTACATTCTTGGCAGATCTGTCCAACATATCCATTTACAGAAAGCTAGCTACATGGTAGTGTAGAGCAACATTTCAATATACAGACTTATATCTACAAGTCAGATGAGTCCAACATGTCTATATACTGTGAAATAGCTACATGGCAGATGCGTCCAACGTGTCCATAGACTGAGAGCTACTTACATGGCAGATCAGTCTAAAATATCCATGCACAGAGAACTAACTACATGTAGGATGAGTCCAAATTCTCCATATACTGAGAGCTTGCTACATGGCAGACAAATCCAATATGTTCATATACAGGGTACTAGCTACATGGAAGATGTGTCCAACGTACCCATATACTGAGAGCTAGCTACATGGCAGACAAGTCCAATACGTTCATATACAGAGAGCTAACTACTTGGCAGATCAGTCCAACATATCCATGTACAGAGAGCGAGCTATATGACAGGATAGTGCACCATTTCCATATACAGAGTTCTAGCTACAAGGCAGATGATTCCAACTTCTCTATGTACAGAGAGCTAGCCACATGGAGGGTAGTGCAACATTCCCGTATACAGACTTCTAGCTACAAGGCAGATGAGTCCTACTTGTCTGTATAAAGAGAGCTAGCTTCATGACAGTGTAGGGCAACATATCCATATACAGGATATTAGCTACATGGCAGATGAGACCAACATGTCCATATACTGAGAGCAAGCTACATGGCAGACAAGTCCAATAAGTTCATGTACAGAGATTTAGCTACATGGCAGCGTAGTGCAACATTTCCATATATTCATGGTAGATGTGTCCAAAATGGCCATATACAGAGAGCTTGCTACGTGGCAGAGTAGTCCAACATGTCCATATACTGGGTACTAGCTAGAAGGTAGATGAGTCCAACTTGTCTATATACAGAGAGCTAGCTACATAACAGAGTAGTGCATCATTTCCATATAGAGAGGTCAAGCTACTTGGAAGATGGGTCCAAAGTGTTCATATACTGAGAGCTAGCTACTTGTAAAAGTAGTGCAAAATATCCATATACAAGGTACTAGCTACATGGCAGATGAGTCTATCATGTCCTTATACTGAGAGCTAGCTACATGGCAGACAATTACAATATGTTCATATACAGAGAGCTAGCTACATGGCAGGGTAGTGCAACATTTCCATACACAGAGTTGTAGCAACATGGCAGATGTGTCCAGTGAGTCTATATACAGAGAGCTAGCTACATGGCAGAGTAGTCCATCATGTCCATATACAGGTACTAGCTACATGGTAGATGAGTACAAAATGCCCATATACTGAGAGCTAGCTACATGGCAGTCAACTTCAATATGTTCATATACAGAAAGCTACCTACGTGGCAGATCAGTCCAATATGTCCATATACAGAGTAGTAACTACAAGGCAGATGAGTCCAACTTGTCTTTATACAGAGAGCTAATTACTTGGTAGATCAGTTCAACATGTCCATGTACACAGAGCTAGCTAAATGGCAGACAAGTCCAAAATGTCCATTTACAGAGAGCTAGCTACATGGCAGGGTAGTGCAACATGTCCATATACAGTTCGAGCTATAATCATGATGAGTCCAACTGGCCTATATATATAAAGCTAGCCATATGTCAGAATAGTGCAACATTTCCATATACAGGGTACTAGCTACCTGGCATATGAGTACAACATGTTCATATAAAGAGAGCTAGCTACATGTCAGACGAATCCAATATGTTCATATACAGAGAGTAACCTCCTTGGCAGATCAGACCAATATATCCATGTACAGAGAGGTAGCTACATGGTAGAGGAGTCCAAAATGTCCATATACAGAGAGCTAGCTACATAGCAGAGTAGTGCAACATGTCCATATACAGAGTTCTAGCTCTATGGCATATGTGTCCAATGTGTCCATACAATGAGAGCTACCTACATGGCAGATATCCATGTACACAGAGCTCGCTATATGGCAGACAAGTCCTAAGTGTCCATATACAGAAAGCTAGCTACATGTAAGAGTAGTGCATCATTTCCATGTTCAGGGTACTAACTACATGGCAGATGAATCCAACATGTCCATATACTGAGAGCGAGATCCATGGCAGACAAGTCCAATATGTTCCTATACAGAGAGCTAGCTACATGACAGGGTAGTGCAACATTTCCGTATACAGAGTTGTAACTACAACTCTGATAAGTCCTACTTGTGTATATACAGTGAGGTAGCTACATGGCAGAGTAGAGGAACATTTCCATAGACAGAGTTCTAGCTATATGGCAGATATGTCCAACTTGTCCATATACTGAGAGCTACCTACATGGCAGAACAGTCCAACATGTCCATATACAGGGTACTAGCTACATGGCAGATTAGTCCTACATGCACATATACTAGAGAGATAGTTACATGGCAGACAAGTCCAATATGTTCATATACAGAGAGCTACCTACTTGGCAAATCAGTCCAACATATCCATGTACAGAGAACTAGCTACATGGCAGATGAGTCCAAAATGTCCATATACAGAGAGCTAGCTACATGACAGGTTAGTGCAAAATTTCCATATACAGAGTTCTAGCTACAAGGCAGATGTGGCCAAAATGTCCATAAACAGAAAGCTAGCAACATGGCAGCATAGTGCAACATTTCCATATACAGAGTTATACCTGCAAGGCAGATGTGTACAAGTTGTCTAGATACAAAGAGCTAGCTACATGTCAGAGTAGTGCAACATTTCCATTCACAGAGCTCTAGCTACATGGCAAATGTGTCCAACGTGTCCATATACTGAGAGCTACCTACCTGATGGATCAGTCTAAAATATCCATGCAGAGAGAGCTAACGACATGTCAGACGAGTCCAAATTGTCCATATACAGAGAGCTAGCTACATGGCAGAGTAGTGCAGCATTTCCATATACATTGTTCAAGCTACATGGCAGATGCGTCCAAAGTGTTCATATACTGAGAGCTAACTACGTGGCAGAGAAGTCCAACATGTCCTTATAAAGAGTACTAGCTACCTGGATAATGAGTCCGACCTGTCCATATATTGAGAGCTAGGTACATGGCAGACAAGTACAATATTTTCATATACACATAGCGACGTACTTGGCAGATTAGATAAACATATACATGTACAGAGAGCTAGCTACATGGCAGAGAAGTCCCATATGTTCATATACAGAGAGCGATCTATTTGGCAGATCATTCTAACATATCCATATACGGAGAGCTAGCTACATGGCAGACAAGTCCAATATGTTCATATACAGAGAGGTACCTACTTGGCAGATCAATCCAACATATCCATGTACACAGACTAGTTACATGGCAGACGAGTCCAAATTCTCCATATACAGAGAACTAGCAACATGGCATTGTAGTGCAATATTTCCATATACAGAGTTCTAGCTACAAGGCAGATAAGTCCAACTTGTCTATAAACAGAGAGCTAGCTACATGGCAGGGTAGTGCAACATTTCCATATACAGAGTTCTAGTCACAAGGCAGATGAGTCCAACTTCTCTATATACAGAGAGGTGGCTACACGGCAGAGTAGTTCAACATGTCTATATACAGATTTCTAGGTACATGACATATGTGTCCAATGTGTCCATATACTGAGAGCTAGCTACATAGCAGAGTAGTCCAACATGTCCATATAAAGAATTCTAGCCAATAGATAGATGAGTCCAACTTTTCTATATAGAGAGAGCTAGCTACATGGCAGAGTAGTGTATCATATCCATACACAGAGTTCAAGTTACAAGGCAGATGAGTCCAAAGTGCTCATATTCTGAGAGCTAGCTACATGGCAGAATAGTCCAACATGTCCATATAAAGAGTACTAGCTACCTGGCTAACGAGTCCTACGTGTCCACGCACTGAGAGGTAGCTACATGGCAGACAACTCCAAAAATGTCTATATAAAGATAGCTAACTACTTGGCAGATCAGTCTAACATATCCATGTACAGAGAGCTAGATGAATGTCAGATGAGTCAAAATGTCCATATACAGACAGCTAACTACATGGCATGGAAGTGTAGCATTTCCAAATACAGAGTTCTAGCTACATGGCAGATGAGTCCAACATGTTCATATAATTAGAGATACCTACAAGAAGAGTAGTCCAACATGTCCATATACAGGGCACTAGCTACATGGCAGATGAGTCCAACTTAGTCATATAGTGTGAGCTAGCTACATGTCAGACAACTCCAATATTTTCTTATACAGAGAGCTACCTACTTGGCAGATCAGATAAACATAACCATGTACAGAGAGCTAGCTACATGGCAGATCGGTCTAAAATATGTATGCACAGAGAGCTAGACATATGGCAGACAAGTCAAAATGTCCATATACAGAGAGCCAGCTACAAGGCAGAGTAATGCATCTTTTCCATATACTGAGTTCAGGCTACATGGCAGCTGAGTCCAAAGTGTTTATATACTGAGAGCTAGCTACATGGCAGAGTAAGCCAACATGTCCATATAAAAAGAACTCACTACTTGGCTAATAAATCCAACGTGACCATATACTTAGAGCTAGCTACATGGCAGAGAAGTCAAACATGTTCATATAAAGAGTACTAGCTACCTGACTAATGAGTCCAACATGTCCATATACTGAGAGCTAGCTCCATGGAAGAGGAGTGCATCATTTCCATATAAAGAGTTCAAGCTACATGGCAGATGATTCCAACGTGTCCATTCACTGAGAGCTAGCTACATGACAGACAAGTCCAAAAATGTTCATATACAGATAGCTGCCTACTTGGCAGATCAGTCCAACATATCCATGTACAGAGAGCTAGCTACATGGCAGATGAGTCAAAATGTCCATATACAGACAGATAGCTACATAGCAGGGAAGTGTAACATTTCCAAATACAGAGTTCTAGCTACATGGCAGATGTGTCCAACGTGTTTATATAATGAGAGCAAACTATAAGAAGAGTAGTCCAACATGTCCATATACTGGATACTAGCTACATGACAGATGAGTCCAACTTAGTCATATATTGAGAGCTAGCTACATGGCAGAAAAATCCAATATGTTAATATACAGAGAGCAACCTACTTGGCAGATCAGTCCAACATATCCATATACAGAGAGCTAGCTACATGTCAGACGAGTCCAAAATGTCCATATACAGAGAGTTAGCTACATGGCATGGTGCAACATTTCCATATACATTATTCTAGCTACAAGGCAGATGAGTCCAACTTATCTATATACAGAGAGCTAGTTACATGGCAGATTAGTGTAACATTTCCATATACAGAGGTCTCAGTATATGGCAGATGTGTCCAATATGTCCAAATATTAAGAGTTAGCTACATGGCAGTGTAGTACAACATGTCCATATACAGAGTCCAAGCTACATGGCAGATGATTCCAAAGTGTTCATATACTGAGAGCTGGCTACATGGCAGAGTAGTCCTACATGTCCATATAAAGAGTACTAGCTACCTGGATAATAAGTCCTACATGTCCATATACTGAAAGGTAGCTACATGGCAGAGTACTCAAACATGTCCATATACAGGGTACTAGCTACATGGCAGATGAGTCCAACTTAGTCATTTACTGAAAGCTAGCTACACGGCAGACAAGTCCAATATGTTCATATGCACAGAGCTACCTACTTGGCAGATCAGATAAACATATCCATGAACAGAGAGCTAGCTACACGTCAGACGAGTCAAAATGTCCATATACAG
>NW_006408755.1:766182-775332 GCF_000296735.1 Chrysochloris asiatica
AGTCCAACATGTCCATATACAGGGTACTAGCTACATGGCAGATGAGTCCAACATGTCCATATACTGAGAGCTAGCTACAGGGCAGAGAAGTCAAACATGTTCATATACAGATAGCTACCTGCTTGGCAGATAAGTCCAACATATCCCTGTACAGATAGTTAGATACATGACAGACGAGTCCAAAATGTCCGTATACAGACAGCTAGCTACATGGCAGGATAGTGCAGGATCCCCATATGCAGAGTTCTAGCTACATAGCAGATGTGTACAACGTGTCAATATAGTGAGAGTTACCTACATAACAAACAAGTCCAATATGTTCATATACAGAGAGTTACCTACTTGGCAGACGAGTCAAACAAATCCATGTACACAGTGCTAGCTACATGACTGGGTTGTGCAACTTTTCCGTATATAGAGTTCGAGCTACAAGGCAGAGGAGTCCAACTTGTCTATAGACAGAGAGCTAGCTACATGGCAGAGGAGTGCAACATTTCGATATACAGAATTCTAGGTACATGGAAGATGTGTCTAATGTGTCCATATACTGAGAGCTAGCTACATGGCAGAGTAGTCCATATACAAGGTACTAGCAACATAGCAGATGAGTCCAACATGTTCATATACAGCGAGCTAGCTACATGGCAGACAAGTCCAATATGTTCATATACAGAGAGTTACCTACTTGGCAGATCAGTCCAGCAAATACATGTACAGAGAGGTAGTTACCTGTCAGATGAGTACAAAATGTGTATATACAGAGAGCTAGCTACATGGCAGAGTAGTCCAACATTTCCGTATACAGAGTTCTAGCTACAAGTCAGATGAGTACAACTTGTCTATATATAGAGAGCGAACTACAAGGCAGGGTAGTTCAACATGTACATATACAGAGTTCTAGCTACATGGCAGATGAATCCAACTTGTCTGTATACAGAGAGATAGTTACATGGCATTGTAGTGCAACATTTCCATATACAGACCTCAAGATGTATGGCAGATGAGTCCAACGTGTCCATATTCTGAGAGCTAGCTACATGGCAGTGTAGTCCAACATGTCTTTATACAGGGTACTAGCTACACGGCAGATGACTCCAATATGTCCATATATTGAGAACTAGCTACATGGCAGACAAGGCAAGTCCAACATGTTCATATACAGAGAGCTATCTACTTGCAGATCAGTCCAACATGTCAATGTACATAGTGCTAGCTACATGGAAGGGTAGTGCAACATTTCCATATAAGGAGTTCTAGCTACATGGAAGATGAGTCCAAAATGTCCATATATTGAGAGATAGCTACATGAAAGTAAAGTTCAATACGTTCATATACAGAGAGCTACCTACTTGGCATATCACTCCAACATATCCATGTTCAGAGAGCTACATACATGGCAGATGATTCCAAAATGTCCATATACATAGTGCTAGATACATAGCAGGGTAGTGCAACATTTCCATAATACAACGTTCTAGCTACAAGGCTGATAAGTCTAAATTGTCTATATAAAGAGAGCGAGCTACATGACAGGGTAGTGCAACATTTCCATATAAAGATTTCTAGCTACATGGAAGATGTGTCCAACATATCCATATACTGAGAACTAGCTACATGGCAGACAAGTCCAATATGTTCATAGAAAAGGAGCTACCTACTTGGCAGATAAGTGCAAAATATCCACATACAGAGAACTAGCTACATTGCAGGGTTGTGCATCATTTCCTATACATAGTTCTAGCTACAAGATAGATTAGTTCAAATTTTCTATATACATAGAGCTAACTAAATAACATGGAAGTGTAACATTTCCATATACAGAGTTCTAGCTACATGGAAGATGTGTCCAACGTGTCCTTATACTGAGAACTAGCTACATGGCAGGTCAGTCCAAAATATCCATGCACAGAGAGCTATCTCCATGTACGGAGACCTAGCTACATGGCAGAGTAATGCATAATTTCCCTATATGGTGTTCAAGCTACATGGCAAATGAGTCCAAAGTGTTCATATACAGAGAGCTAGCTACATGGTAGACAAGTCCAATATATTCATATACAGACAGCTACCTACTTGGCAGATCAGTCCAACATATCCATGTACAGAAAGCTAGCTCCAAGGCAGGGTAATGCAACATTTCCATATACAGATTTCTAGCTGCAAGGCAGATGAGTCAAACTTGTCTATATACAGAGAGCTAGCTACATGGCAGAGTAGTGCAACATTTCCATATACATAGTTCTAGCTACATGGCAGATGTGTCAAACGTGTCCATATACTGAGAGCTAGGTACATGGCAGAGGAGTCCAAAATATCCATATATAGAGAGCTAGCTACATGGAAGGGGAGTGCAACATTTCCATATACAGCATTCTAGCTACAAGGCAGATGAGTCCAACTTGTATATATACAGAGAGCTATCTACATGGCAGAGTAATGCAACATATCCATATACAGAGTTCTAGCTACATGGCAGATGTCTCAAACGTGTCCATATACTGGAGCTAACTACATGACAGTCTAGTGCAACATTTCCATATAGAGAGTTAAAGCTACATGACACATGTGTCCAATGTGTCCATATAGTGAGAGCTAGCTACATGGCAGGACAAGTACACTATGTTCATATACAGAGAGCTACCTACTTGGCAGATCAGTCAAACATATCCATGTATAGAGAGCTAGCTACATGGCAGATGAGTCCAAAATGTCCATATACAGAGAGCTAGCTACATGGCAGATGAGTCCAAAGTGTTCATATACTGAGTGCCAGCTACATGGCAGAGTAGTGCAACATTCACATATACAGGGTACTAGCTACATGACAGAGTAGTCCAACACGTCCATATACAGCATACTAGCTACATAGTGGATGAGTCCAACATGTCCATATACAGAGAGCTAGTTACCTGGCAGACAAGTCCAAAATGTGTATATACAGAGAGCCAGCTACATGATAGGGATGTGCAACATTTCCATATGCAGAGTTAGAGCTAGAAGGCAGAGGAGTCCAAATTGTCTATATAGGGACAGCTAGATACATGGCAGAGGAGTGCATCATTTCCATATACAGAGTTCTAGGTTTATGGCAGATGTGTCTAACGTGTCCATACACTTGGAGCTAGCTACATGGCAGAGTAGTCCATATATAGGGTACTAGCTACATGGCAGTTGAGTCCAACATGTCCATATACAGACTTCTAGCTACATGGAAGATGAGTCCAACTTGTCTATATACAGAGAGCTAGCTTCATGGCAGAGTAGTGAAACATTTTCATATACAGAGTTCTTGCAATGTGGCAGGTGTTTCCAACGTGTCCATATACTGAGAGCTAGCTACATGGCAGACAAGTCCAATATGTTCATAAACAGAGAGCTACCTACTTGGCAGATCAGTCCAACATATCCATATACAAAGAGATAGCTACATGGCAGTTGAGTCTAAAATGTCCGTATACACAAGTTAGCTATATGGCAGGGTAGTGCAACATTTCCATATACAGTTTTGTATCTACAAGGCAAATGAGTCCAAAAGGTCCATATAAAGAGAGCTAGCTACATGCCAATGTAGTGCAACATTTCCATATAAAGTGTTCTAGCTACAAGGCAGATGAGTCCAACATGTCCTTATACTGAGAGCTAGCTTCATGGCAGTTGAGTCCAAAATGTCCGTATACAGAGAGCTAGCTACATGGAAGGGCAGTACAACATTTCCATATGCAGAATTTTAACTACAAGGCAGATGAGTCCAACTTGTCTATATACAGAGAGCTAGCTACATGGCAGAGTAGTGCAGCATTTATATATACAGAGTTCTAGCTACATATCAGATGTGTCTAACGTTTCCAAATACTGAGTGCAACCTACAATGCAGATCAGTCCAAAATATACATGCACAGAAAGCTAGCTACATGGCAGATGAGTCAAAAATGACAATATACAGCGAGCTGTCCACATGGCAGTATAGTCCAAAATGGGCATATACAGTTTACTAGCTACATGGCAGATGATTCCAATGTGTCCGTATACTGAGAGTTAGCTACATGTCAGACAAATTCAATATGTTCATATATAGAGAGGTACCTACTTAGCAGATCAGTCCAAAATATCCATGTATAGAGTTCTAGCTACAAGACAGATGAGTCCAACTTGTCTATATACAGAGAGCTAGCTACATGGCAGAGTAGAGCAACATTTCCATATACATAGTTCTAGCTACATGGCAGATGTGTCCAACGTGTCCATATACTGAGAGCTAGCTACATGGCAGACAAGTCCAATATGTTCATAAACAGAGAGCGACCTACTTGGCAGATCAGTCCAACATATCCATATACAAAGAGCTAGCTACATGGCAGATGAGTCCAAAATGTCCGTATAAACAGAGTTAGCTATATGGCAGGGTAGTGCAACATTTCCATATACAGAGTTGTATCTACAAGGCAAATGAGTCCAAAATGTCCATATAACGAGAGCTAGCTACATGGCAATGTAGTTCAACATTTCCATATAAAGTGTTCTAGCTACAAGGCAGATGAGTCCAACATGTCCATATACTGAGAGGTAGATTCATGGCAGTTGAGTCCAAAATGTCTGTATGCAGAGAGCTAGCTACATGGCAGTTTAGTACAACATTTCCATATGCAGAGTTTTAACTACAAGGCAGATGAGTCCAAATTGTCTATATACAGAGAGCTAGCTACATGGCAGAGTAGTGCAACATTTCTATATACAGAGTTCTAGCTACATATCAGATGTGTCTAACGTTTCCAAATACTGAGTGCAACCTACAATACAGATCAGTCCAAAATATTCATGCACAGAGAGCTAGCTACATGGCAGATGAGTCAAAAATATCAATATACAGCGAGCTGTCTACATGGCAGTATATTCCAAAATGTGCATATACAGTTTACTAGCTACATGGCAGAAGAGTCCAACGTGTCCATATACTGAGAGCTAGCTACATGTCAGACAAATTCAATATGTTCATATATACAGAGGTACCTACTTAGCAGATCAGTCCAAAATATCCATATACAGCATTCTAGCTACAAGACAGATGAGTCCAACTTGTCTATATACAGAGAGCTAGGTACATGGCAGAATAGAGCAACATTTCCATATACAGAGTTCTAGCTATATGGCAGATGTATCCAACGTGTCCATATACTGAGAGCTACCTATGTGGCAGATCATTCGAAAATATCCATGCACAGAGAGCTAGCTACATGTCAGATGAGTCCAAAATGTCTTTAAACAGAGAGCTAGCTACATGGCAGAGTAGTGCATCATTTCCATATACAGAGTTCAAGCTACAAGGCAGATGAATCCAAAGTGTTCCTATACTGAGACATAGCTACATGGCAGAGTAGTCCAACATGTCCATATAAAGAGGACTAGTTACCTGGCTAATGAGTCCAACGTGTCCATATACTAAGAGCTAGCTACATGGCAGACAAGTCCAAATTGTCCATATACAGAGAGCTAGCTACAAGGCAGATGAGTCCAACTTGTCTATATACTGAGAGCTAGCTACATGTCAGAGTAGTCAAACATTACTATATACAGTATACTAGCTACATGGCAGATGAGGCTAATGTGTTCACATACTTAGAGCTAGCTACATGGCAGAGAAATCCAATATGTTCATATGCAGAGAGTTACCTAAATGGCAGATCAGTCTATCATATCATGGCAGACGAGTCTAAAATGTCCATTTATAGAGAGGTACCTACAAGGCAGGATTTTGCATATTTTCTTATACAGAGTTCAAGCTACAAGGGAGATGAGTCCAACTTGTCTATATGCAGAGAGCTAACTTCAAGGAATACAAATCCAATATGTTCATATGCAGAGAACTAGCTGCATGGCAGAGTTGGACATCATTTACATTAACAGAGTTATAGCTACATGATGTCTCCAACGTGTCCATATATTGAGAGAAACCTACATGGCAGATCAGTACAAAATATCCATGCACAGAGAGCTAGCAACATGTCAGAGGAGTACAAAATGTCCAAAAACTGAGAGATACCTACTTGGCAGATTAGACCAACATATCCATGAACAGACAGCTAGTTACATGGCAGCCGAGACCAAAATGTCCATATAAAGAGAGCTAGCTACATGGAAGAGTAGTGGATGATTTCCATATACAGAGTCCTAGCTACATGGCAGATGACTCCAACTTGTCTATATACAGAGAGCTAGCTACATGGCAGTGTAGTGCATCATGTCCTTATACAGCGTACTAGCTACAGGCCAGATGATTCAAACATATCCATATACTGAGAGCTAGCTATATTGCAGATGTGTCCAACATGTCTATATACTGGAAGCTAGCTACATGGCAGACAAGTTCAATAGGTGAGAGCCACCTACTTGGCAAATCAGTCCAACATATCCATGTACAGAGAGCTAGCATCATGGCAGAGAAGTCCAAAATGTCCATATACAGAGAGCTAGCTACATGTCAGGGTAGTGCAACTTTTCCATATACAGAGTTCTAGCTATATGGCAGAGTAGTGCAACATTTCCATTAACAGAGTTATAGCTACATGACAAATGTGTCCAACATGTCCATATACTGAGGGCAACCTACATGTCAGATCAGTACAAAATATCCATGCACAGAGAGCTAGCAACATGTCAGATGAGTCCAAAATGTCCACATAGAGAGAAATGCCTACATGGCAGAGTAGTGCATCATTTTCATATACTGAGTTCAAGCTACATGGCAGATGAGTCCAAAGTCTATATACTGAAAGCTAGCTACATGGCAGAGTAGTCCAACATCTCAATATACAGTATACTAGCTACATGGCAGATGAGTCCAACATGTCCATATATTGAGAGATAGTTACATTGCAGATGTGTATAACATGTCCATATACTGCGAGCTACCTACATGGCAGACATGTTCAATATGTTCATGTACAGAGAGCTACCTTTCCATAATCAGAATTCTACTTATAAGGCAGATGAGTCCAACTTGTCTATATACTGAGACCTAGCTACATGGCAGACAAGTACAATGTTTGCATATACAGAGAGCTACCAACTTGGAAGATCAGTCCAACATATCCATGTACAGAGAGCTAACTACATGACAGATGAGACCGAAATGTCCATATACAGAGAGCTAACTACATGGTAGGGTAGTGCAACATTTCCATATACAGAGTTCTAGCTACAAGGCAGATGATTCCAACTTCTGTATATACAGAGAGCTAGCTACAAGGCAGAGTAGTCCAACATGTCCATATAAAGAGTGCTAGCTTCCTGGATCATTAATTCAACGTGTCCATATACTGAGAGCTAGCTACATGGCAGAAAAACACAATATGTTCATATACAGAGAGCTACCTACTTGACAGATCACTTCAACTTATTCATCTACAGAGAGCTAGCTACATGGCAGGGTAGTGCAATATTTCCATATACAGAGTTCTAGCTACAAGGCAGATGAGTCCAACTTGTCCTTATACAGAGAGCTAGATACATGGCAGAGTAGGACAACATTTCCATAAACATAGTACTATCTACATGGCAGATGCAGCCAACGTGTCCATATACTGAGATCTACCTACATGGCAGATCAACCAAAAATGTCCACACAATGAGGGCTAGGTACATGTCAGATGAGACCAAAATGTCCATATAAAAGAGGTAGCTACATGTCAGAGTAGTGCATCATTTCCATATACAGAGTTCAAGCAACATGGCAGATGAGTCCAAATTTTTTGTATACTGAGAGCGAGCTACATGTCAGATTAATCCAACATGTCCATATAAAGAGTACTACTTTCCTGGCTATTGGGACCAAATTTCCATATACTGAGAGCTAGCTACATGGCAGACAAGTCCAATATTTTCATATACAGAGAGCTATCTACTTAGCAGACCAGTCCAACATATCCATGTACAGAGAGCTAGCTACATGGCAGACGAGTCCAAAATGTCCATATAAAAGAGCTAGCTACAGCGCAGATGAGTCCAACTTGTCTATATACTGAGAGATAGCTACATAGCAGAGTATTCCAACATGTCCAAATACAAGGTACTAGCTAGATGGCAGATGAGTGAAATGTGTCCATATACTGAGAGATGGCTACATGGCAGAGAAATCTAATATGCTTATATACAGAGAGCTACCTACTTGGCAGATCAGTCCAACATATCCATGTACAGAGATACGGCAGACAAGTCCAAATCGTCCATATAATGAGAGCTACCTACATGGCAGGGTTGTGCATCATTTCCATATACAGAGTTCTTGCTACAAGGCAGATGATTCTAACTTGTCTGTATACAGAACACTGGCTACGTGGCAGAGTAGTGCAACATTCCCATATACAGAGTTCTAGCTACATGGCAGATGTGTCCAACGTGTCCATATACTGAGAGCTACCAACATGTCAGATCAGTCCAACATGTCCACATACAGTGTACTAGCTACTACATGGCAGATCAGTCCAACATGTCCATATACTGAGAACTAGCTACATTGCAGATGTGTCCAACGTATCCATATACTGGGAGATATCTACATGGCAGACAAGTTCAATATGTTCATATATAGAGAGCTACCAACATGGCAGATTAGTCCATCATATCCATATACAGACAGCTAGCGACATTGCAGGCAAGTACAAAATGTCCATATAAAGAGAGCTAGCTACATGGCAGAGGAGTGATTCATTTCCATATACGGGGTCCAAGATACATGGCAGATGAGTCCAAAGTGTTCATATACTGAGAGCTAGCTACATGACAGAATAGTCCAACATGTCTATATACTGTGATCTAGATACATGGCAGACAAGGTCATTATGTTCATATACAGAGATCTACCTACTTGTCAGATCAGTCCAAAATATCCAAGTACAGAGAGTTAGCTACATGGCAGATGAGTCCAATACGTCCATATACAGAGAGCTAGCTAAAAGGCAGAGTAGTGCAACATTTCCATATACAGATTTCTAGCTACATGGCTGATGTGTCCAACGTCTCCATATACTGAGAGCAACCTACATGGCAGATCAGTACAAAATATACATGCACAGAGAGCTAGGTACATGTCAGACGAGTCCAAAATGTCCATATACAGAGAGCTAGCTACATGGCAGAGTAGCACATCATTTCCAT
>NW_006408755.1:775697-778662 GCF_000296735.1 Chrysochloris asiatica
CTAGCTACATGGCAGATGTGTCCATCATGTCCATATACTGAGAGCTAACTACATGGAAGATCAGTCCAACAGGTCCATATACAGGACACTAACTACATGGCAGATGAGTCCAACATGTTCATATACTGAGAGCTAGCTACATTGCAGCTGTGTCCTACATGTCAATATACATAGAGCTAGCCACATAGCAGACAAATTCAATATGTTCATATATAGATAGCTATCTACTTGTCAGATCAGTCCAACGTATCTATGTACAGAGAGCTAGCATCATGGCAGAGAAGTCCAAAATGTCCATATACAGAGAGCTAGCTACACGGCAGGGTAGTGAAACATTTCCATATACAGAGTTCTCTTTACAAGGCCGATGGGTCCAACTTGTCTATATCCTGAGAGGTAGCTACATGTCAGACAAGTCCAATATGTTCATGTACAGAGAGCTACCTACTTAGCATATCAGTCCAACATATCCATGTACTGAGAGCTAGCTACATGGCATATGAGTCCAAAATGTCTGTATACAGAGCAGGCTACATGGCAGGGTAATACAAGGTTTCCATAAACAGAGTTTTAGCTACAAGGGAGATGAGTACAAAATTTCCATATAAAGAGAGCTAGCTACATGGCAGGGTAGTGCAACATTTACATATACAGAGTTCTATTTACAAGGCCGATGAGTGCAACATGTCTATATACGGAGAGCTTACTACATGGCAGACAAGTCCATTTTGTTCATATACAGAGAGCTACCTACTTAGCAGATCAGTCCAACATATCCATGTACTGTGAGCTAGCTACATGGCAGACGAGTCCAAAATGGCCATATACAAAGAGCTGGCTACAAGTCAGGGTAGTGCAAGCTTTCCATATACAGAGTTCTAGCTACAAGGTACATGAGTACCAAATGTCAATATAAAGAGAGCTAACTACATGGCCGGGTAGTGCAACATTTCCATATACAGAGTTCTAGCTACAAGGCAGATGAGTCCATCATGTCCATGTACTGAGAGCTAGCTTCATGGCAGACGAGTCCCAAATCTCCGTATAAAGAGAGATAGCTACATGGCAGGGTAGTGCAACATTTCCATATGCACAGTTCTAGATACAAGGCACATGAGTCCAACTCATCTAGAAACAGAGAGCTACCTACATGGCAGAGTGCTCCAACATGTCCATATACAGCTAGCTACATGGCAGATGAGTCCAATTTGTCCATATACTGAGAGTTAGTTATATGACAGACAAGTCCAATATGTTCATATACAGAGAGCTACCTACTTAGCAGATCAGTCCAACCTATACATGTACAGAGAATTTGCTACATGACAGACGAGTCCAAAGTATCCGTATACAGAAAGCTAGTTACATGGCAGGGTAGCGCAACGTTTCAATATACAGTGTTTTAGCTAAAAGACAGATGAGTCCAACTTGTCGATATACAGAGCTAGCTACATGGCCGGTAGTCCAACATGTCCATATACACGGTATTAGCTACATGGCAGAAGAGTCCAACATGTCCGTATACAGAGAGCTGCCTAAATGGCAAGGTAGTGCAATGTTTCCATATATGGAGTTCTAGCTACAAGGCAGATGATTTCAAAATGTCCATATAAAGAGAGCTAGCTACATGGCAGGGTAGTGCAACATTTCCATATACACAGTTTTAGCTTCAAGGCAGATGAGTCCAATATGTCCATAGACTGAGTACTAGCTTCATGGCAGATGAGTACAACATGTACATATACTGAGACTTAGGAACATGGCAGAAAAGTCCAATATGTTCATATACAGAGAACTATTACTTGGCAGATCAGTCCAACATATCCATGTACAGAGAGCTAGCTACATGGCAGACAAGTCCAATATTTTCATATACTGAGAGCTAGCTACATGGCAAAGTCCAATATGTTCATATACAGAGAACTATCTACTTGGCAGATCAGTCCAACATATCCATGTACAGAGAGCTAGCTACATGGCAGATGAGTCAAAATGTCCATATACAAGGTACTAGGTACATGGCAGATGAGTCCAATATGTTCATATACAGATAGCTACCTACTTGGCAGATCAGTACAACATATCCATGTACAGAGAGCGAATTACATAGCAGACAAGTCCAGAAAGTCCATAGACAGAGAGCTAGCTACATGTCAGAGTAGTTGATGATTTCCATATATAGAATTCAAGCTACATAGCATATGAGTCCAAAGTGTTCATATATGGAGAGCTAGCTACATGGCAGAGTACTTCAACAGGTCCACATACAGGTTACTAGCGACATGGCAGATGGTCCCACATGTCCATATAATGAGAGCTAGCTACATGGCAGACAAGTCCAATATCTTCATCTACAGATTTCTAGCTACATGACAGATGTGTGCAACGTGTCCATATACTGATAGCTAGCTAAATGGCAGACAAGTCCAATATGTTCATATAATAACATCTACCTACTTGGCAGATCAATCCAGCTTGTCTATGTACTGAGAGCTACCTATATGACAGATGAGCCCAACGTGTCCATATACTGAAAGCTATCTACTTGGCAGAGTAGTCCAACATGTCCATATACATGGTACTAGCTACATGGCAGATGAGTCCAACATGTCCATATACTGAGAGCTAGCTACAGGACAGACAAGTCCAATAAGTTCATCTACAGTGTTCTAGCTTCATGGCAGATTAGTCCAAATTGCCCATATACTGAGAGCTAGCTACATGGCAGACAAGTCCAATATGTTCATCTACAGAGTTCTAGCAATATGGCAGATGTGTCCAATATGTTCATATACTGAGAGATAGCTACATGGCAGAGTAGTCCAACATGGCCATATAGAGGGTACTAGCTACATGGCAGATGAGTCCAACTTTTCTATATACAGAGAGCTTGCTACATGGCAGTGGAGTGCAACATTTCCATATACAGTGTTCGAGCTAAATGAGAATTGTGTCCAACGTGTCC
>NW_006408755.1:779397-782582 GCF_000296735.1 Chrysochloris asiatica
TGGCAGATGAGTCCAAAGTGTTCATATACTGAGAGCTAGTTATATGGCAGAGTAGTCCAACACGTTCATATACAGGGTACTAGCTTCATGGAAGATAAGTCCAAAATGTGCATATACTAAGAGCTAGCTACTTGGCAGATGAGTACAATATGTTCATATACAGAGAGCTACCTACTTGACAGATCAGTCCAACATATCCATGTACTGAGAGCTACCTACATAGCAGACAAGTCAAAAATGTCCATATACAGAGAGCTAGCTACATGGCAGAGTAGTGCAACATTTCCATATACAGAGTTCTACATACAAGGCAGATGAGTCCAACTTGTCTATATACAGAGAGCTAGCTACATGGCAGGGTAGTACAACATTTCCATATAAAGGGTTCTTGCTACAAGGCAGATGAGTCCAACTTTTCCATATACTGGTAGCTACCTACATGGCATAGTCCAACATGTCCATATACAGGGCACAAGCTACATGTCAGATGAGTCCAACATGTCCTTATACTGAAAGATAGCTACATGTTAGATAAGTCCAAAATGTCCATATAAAGAGAGCTACCTACATGGCAGGGTAGTGCAATATTTTCATATACAGAGTTCTAGCTTCAAGGCAGATGAGTCCAATATATCTATATAAAGAGAGCTATCTACATGGCATGGTAGTGCAACTTTTCCATATACAGACTTATAGATAGAAGGAAGATGAGTGCCACTTGTCTATATACAGAGAGGTAGCTACATAACAGGGTTGTGCAACATTTCCATATACAGAGTTCTAGCTACATAGCAGATGTGTCCAACATGTTCATATACTGAGAGCTAGCTACATGGCAGAGTAGTCCAACATGTCCAAATACAGGGTACTAGCTACATGGCAGATGAGTCCAACATGTCCATGCACTGAGAGCTAGCTACATGGCAGGCACGTCCAATATGTTCATATATAGAAACCTAGCTACATGGCAGTGTAGAGCAACATTTCCATATACAGAGTTCTAGCTAAAAGGCAGATGAATCTAACTTGTATATATACAGAGACCTAGCTACATGGTAGGGTTGTCAAACGTTTCCATATACAGAGTCCTTGCGACAAAGCAGATGAGTCCAACTTGTTTATATATAGAGAGCTAGCTACATGGCAGGATAGTGCAACATTTCCATAATCAGAGTTCTGGGTACAAGGCAGATGAATCCAACTTGTCCATATACAGAGTACTAGCTACATGTCAGACGAGTCCAATATGTCCATATACTGAGAGCTAGCTACATGGCAGTCAAGTCCAAAATGTCCATATAAAGAGAGCTAGCCACATGGCAGTGTAGTGCAACATTTTCATATACAGAGTTCTAGCTACAAGACAGACGAGTCCAACTTATCTATATACAGAGAGCTAGCTATAAGGCAGGTTAGTACAACATTTCCATATACTGACTTCTAGATAGAAGGCAGATGAGGCCCACTTGTCAATATACAGAGAGGTAGCTGCATATCAGAGTAGTGCAACATTTCCATATACAGAGTTAGCTACATGGCAGATGTGTCCAACGTGTCCATATACTGAGAGCTAGTTACATGGCAGACAAGTCCAATATGTTCATATACAGTGAGGTAGCTACATGGCTGGGTAGTGCAACATTTTCAAATACAGAGTTCTAGCTACATGGCAGATGTGTACAACTTGTCCATATACTGAACGATAGATACATGACAGAGTTGTCTAACGTGTCCATATACAAGGTACTAGCTAAATGGCAGATAAGTCCAACATGCCCATATTCTGAGAGCTAGCTACATGGAAGACAAGTCCAATATGTTCATATACTGAGAGGTAACTTCTTGACCGATCAGTCCAACATATTCATGCACAGAGAGCTAGCTACATGTCAGACGACTCCAAAATGTCCATATAAAGAGAGCAAGCTATATGGCAGGGTAGTGCAACATTTCCATATAGGGAGTTCTAGCTATAAGGCAGATGAGTCCAACTTGTCTATATACAGAGAGCTAGCTACTTGGCAGAGTTGTGCAACATGTCTATATACAAGGTACTAGCTATATGGAAGATGAGCCTAACATATCCATATACTGAGAGCTAGCTACCTGGCAGACAAATCCAACATGTTCATTTAAAGAGAGCTACCTACTCAGCAAATCAGTCCAACATATACATGTACGGAAACCTAGCCACATGACAGATGAATCCAACATGCCCATATACAGAGAGCTAGCTACATGGCAGAGTAGAATATCATGTACATATACAGGGTACTAGCGACATGGAAGATGAGTCCAACATGTCCATATACTGAGAGCTAGCTAAATGTCAGACAAGTCCAATATGTTGATAGACAGAGAGCTAGATACAAGGCAAGGTAGTATAACATTACCATATACAAAATTCTAGCTACATGGCAAATGAGGCCAACTTGTCTATATACTGAAAGCTAGCTACATGGCAGACAAGTCCAATATGTTCATATACAGAGAGCTACCCACTTGGCAGATAAGTCCAACATAATATATAGAGAGCTACCTATGTTGCAGACGAGTCCAAAATTTCTGTATACAGAGAGCTAGCTACATGACAGGGTTGTGAATCATTTGCATATACAGAGTCCTTGCTACAAAGCAGATGAGTCCAACTTGTTTACATACAGAAAGCTAGCTACATGGAAGGGTAGTGGAACATTTCCATATACAGAGTTCTAGCTACAAGGAAGATGAGTCCAATTTGTCCATACACTGAGAGCGATCTACATGCCAGATGAGTCCAACATGCCCATATACTAAGAGCTAGCTACATGGCAGACAAGTCTAAAATGTCCATATAAAGAGAGCTAGCTATATTGCAGTGTAGTGCAATATTTTCATATACAGAGTTCTAGCTACAAGGCAGATGAGTCCAACTTTTGTATATACAGAGAGCTACAAGGCAGGGTAGTGTAACATTTCCATATACAGAGTTCTAGGTACAAGGCAGATGAGTCCCACTTGACTTTACACAGAGAGCTAGCTACATGGCAGGGTAGTGCAACATTTCCATATATTGACTTCTAGAGAGAAGACGGATGAGTCCCACTTGTCTATATACAGAGAGGTAGCTACATGGCAGGGTAGTCCAACATTTCCATATACAGATTTTCTAGCTACATGGCAGATGTGTCCAACGTGTCCATATA
>NW_006408755.1:782682-784698 GCF_000296735.1 Chrysochloris asiatica
TATATACAGAGAGGTAGCTACATGGCAGGGTAGTCCAACATTTCCATATACAGATTTTCTAGCTACATGGCAGATGTGTCCAACGTGTCCATATACTGAGAGCTAGCTACAAGGCAGACAAGTCCAATATGTTTATATACAGAGAGGTAGCTACACGGCTGGGTAATGCAACATTTGCAAATACAGAGTTCTAGCTACATGGCAGATGTTTCCAACATGTCCACATACTGAGAGCCAGCTAAATGGCAGAGTAGTCCAACATGTCAATATACAGGGTACTAGCTACATGTCAAATGATTCCAACATGTCCATATTCTGAGAGCTAGCTACATGGCCGGCAAGTCAAATATGTTCATATAGTGAGAGCTAACTACTTGGCAGATCAGTCCAACATATTCATGCAGAGAAAGCTAGCTGTATGCGTCAGACGAGTCCAAAATGTCCATATACAGAGTACAAGCTACATGGCAGGGTAGTGCAACATTTCCATATACAGAGTTCTAACTATAAGGTAGATGAGTAAATCTTGTCTATATACTGAAATCTAGCTACATGGCAGTCAAGTCCAATATGTTCATATACAGTAAAATACCTACTTTGGCAGATCATTCCAACATATTCATGCTTAGAGAGATAGCTTCATGTCAAACGTGTTCAAAATGTCCATATACAGAGAACTAGCTATATGGCAGGGTAGTTTAACATGTCCATATACAGGGTACTAGCTACATGGCAGATGAATCCAATATATTCATATACAGAGAGCTACCTACTTGACAGATCAGTCCAACATATCAATGATCTGAGAGCTACCTACATTGCAGATGTGTCGAAAATGTCCATATACTGATAGTTAGATACATGTCAGTGTAGTCCAATATGTCCATATACTGAGAGCTAGCTATATGGTGTAGAAATCCAATATGTACATATACAGAGAGCTACCCACTTGGCTAACTACATGGCAGAAGAGTCCAAAATGTCCATTTACAGAGAGCTAGCAACATCGCAGGGTAGTGCAACATTTCCATGTACAGAGTTCTAGCTACAAGGCAGATGAATTCAACATGTCTATATACGGAGAGTTACCTACACGGCAGAGTAGTGCAACATTTCCATATATAGAGTTCTAGCTACATGGCAGATGAGTCCAACATGTCCACATACTGAAAGCTAGCTATATGGCAGACAAGTCCAATATGTCATATACAGAGAACAACCTACTTGGCTAATCAGTCCAACGTATCCATGTACAGAGAGCTAGCTACATGACAGGGTTGTGCAACATTTCCATATACAGAGTTCTAGTTCCAAGGCAGATGAGTCCACCTTGTCTATATACAGAGAGCTAGCTACATGGCAGGGAACAGGGAAGTCCAACATTTCAATATACAGAGATCTAGGTACATGGCAGATGTGTCCAACGTGTTCATATACTGAGAGCCAGCTACATGTCAGACGAGTCCAGATTATCTATATATAAAGAGTTATCTACATGGCACAATAGTGCATCATTTTCTTATACAGAATTCAAGCTACATGGCAGAGGAGTCCAAAGTGTTCATATATTGAGAGCTAACTACATTGCAGAGTAGTCCAACATGTCCATATACAGAGTTGTAGATACAAGGCACATGTGTACAACGTATCCATATACTGAGTGCTAGCTACATGGCAGACAATTCCAATATGTTCATATACAGAGAGCTACCTACTTGGCAGATCAATCCAACATATCCATGAACAGAGAGCTAGCTACATGACAGAAGAGTCCAAAATGTCCATTTACAGAGAGCTAGCAACATGGCAGGGTAGTACAACATTTTCATATACAGAGTTCTAGCTACAAGGTAGATGAATCCAATTGTCTAAATACAAAGAGCTAGCCACGTGGCACAATAGTGAAACATTTCCAGATAGAGAGATCTAGTTACATGGCAGATATGTGCAACGTGTCCATATACAGAAAGCTAGCTACATGGCAGGGTAGTGCAACATTTCCATATACAGAGTTCC
>NW_006408755.1:786168-787795 GCF_000296735.1 Chrysochloris asiatica
GGTAGTGCAACATTTCTGTATACAGAGATAAAGCCACATGGCAGATCAGTCCAAAGTGTTCATATACTGAGAGCTAGCTAAACGGCAGAGTAATCCAACTTGACCATATACAGAGTTGTAGATACAAGGAAGATGTGTCCAATGTGTCCATATACTGAGAGCTAGCTAGATGGCAGACAAGTCCAATATGTTATTATACAGAGAGCTACCTACTTGGCAAATCATTCCAACATATCCAGGAACAGAGAGCTAGCTACATGCCAGGCAATTCCAAAAAATCCATATATAGAGAGCTAGCTACATGGCAGGGTTTTGCATCATTTCCATATAGATAATTCTAGCTACAAGGCATAGGAGTCCAACGTGTCTATATACAGAGAACGAGCTACATCGCAGAGAAGTGCAACATTTCCATATACAAAGCTCTAGCTACAAGGCAGATGAGTCCAACTTGTCTATATACAAAGGGCTAGCTACATGGCAGAGTAGTGAAACATTTCCATATACAGAAATCTAGTTACATAGCAGATGTGTCCAACGTTTCCAAATACTGAGAGCTAGCTACATGGCAGACAAGTCCAATATGGTCATATACAGAGCAGATCAGTCCTACATATCTATGAACAGAGAGATAGCTACATGGCAGACGAGTCCAAATTGTCCATATACAGAGAACTAGCTACATGGAAGGGTAGTGCAATATTTCCATATACAGAGTTGTAGCTACAAGGCAGATGAGACCAGCTTGTCTATATACAAAGAGCTAACTACAAGTCAGGGTAGAGCAACATTTCCATATACAGAGTTCGACCTACATCGCATATGTGTCCAATGTGTCCATATACTGAGAGCTGGCTACAAGACAGATCAGTCTAAAAACCAGGCACAGAGAGCTTGCTACATGTCAGACGAGTCCAACATGGCCATATACAGAGAGCTTGCTACATGGAAGTGTAGTGTATTATTTCCTTATACAGAGTTCTAGCTACAAGGCCAATGAGTCCAATGTGTCTATATACAAAGAGCTAGCTACATGGCAGGGTATTGCAACATTTCCATATACGGAGTTCTAGCTACAATGCAGATTAGTCCACCTTGTCTATATACAGAAAAATATCTACATGGCAGAATAGTGCAACATTTCCATATAGAGAGGTCTAGCTACATGGCAGATATGTCAAACGTTTCAATATACTGAGAACTAGCTACATGGCAGAAAAGTCCGATATGTTCATATAGAGAGATCTACCTACTAGGCAGATCAGTCCAACATATCCATGTACAGAGAGCTAGCTACATGTCAGATGAGTCCAAAGTGTCCATACACAGAGAGCTAGCTACTTGACAGGGTCGTGCAACACTTCCATATAAAGAGTTGTAGCTACAAGGCAGGTAAGTCCAACTTGTCTAAATACAGAGATCTTGCTACATGGCAGAGTAATGCAACATTACCACAAACAGAGTTCTAGTTTCATGGCAGATGTGTCCAACATGTCCATATACTGAGAACTAGCTCTGGTAGCGTAGTGGTTACGAATCAGGCTGCGAACCTTAAGGTCAGCAGTTCGAAACTGCCAGATGCTCCGCGGGAGAAAGATGAGGCTTTCTACTCCCGTAAAGATTTACA
>NW_006408755.1:787895-789679 GCF_000296735.1 Chrysochloris asiatica
GGAAACCCTGTACAGGGTCGCTGTGGGTTGGAACCGACTCAACGGCACTTAACAACAACAACAACAACAACAAATCTACATGACAGACAAGTCCAATAAGTTCCTATACAGAGAACTGCCTACTTGGCATATCAGTCCAACATATCCAAGAACAGAGAGCTAGCTACATGGCACACGAATCCAAAATGTCCACATACAGAGAGCTAGCTACCTGGCACTGTAGTGCAACATTTCCATATAGAGAGTTCTAGCTACATGGCAGATGTGTCAAACATGTCCATATACAGTGAGTTAGCTACATGGCAGAGATGTGCATCATATCCATATACAGAATTCTAGTTACAAGGCATATGAGTCCAACGTTTCTATATACAGAGAAATAGCTACATGGCAGAGTAGTGCAACATTTCCATATACAGACTTCTAGCTACAAGGCAAATGTGTCCAATGTGTCTATATACAGAGAGCTAGCTACATGGCAGTGTAGTGCAACATTTAAATATACAGAGTTCTACCTACAAGGCAGATGTGTTCAACGTGTCCATATTCTGAGAGCTACCTACATGGCAGATAAGTTCATCATGTCCATGTACAGAGAGTTAGCTACACGACAGACAAATCCAAAAAGTCCATATACAGAGAGGTAGCTACATGGCAGGGCAGTGCAACATTTCCATATATAGAGTTAAAGCCACATGGCAGATGAGTCCAAAGTGTTCATATACTGAGAGCTAGCTACATGGCAGAGTAGTGCAACATGTCTATATAAAGGGCACTAGCTACATTGCAGATGAGTCCAACATGTCCATATACTGAGAGCTGGCTACATAGCAGTCATGTACAAAATGTCCATATACAGAGAGATAGCTACATGGCATATGTGTCCAATATGTCCATATAATGAGAGCTAGCTACATGGCAGACAAGTCCAATATTTTGATATACAGAGAGATACCTACTTGTCAGTTCAGTCCTACATATCCATGTACAGAGAGCTAGCTAAATGGCACATGACTTGAAAATGTCCAAATACAGAAAGCTAGCTATATGACAGAGTCATGCAACATTTCCATATACAGAGTTCTAGTTACAAGGCAGAAGAATCCACCTATATACAGAATTTTAGCTACATAGCAGTGTAGTGCAACATTTCCATATACAGAGATCTAGGTACATGGCAGATGAGTCCAACGTGTCCATATACTGAGAGCTAGCTACAAGGCAGATCAGTCCAAAATATCCACACACAGAGAGCTAGCTACAGGTCAGACAAGTCCCAAATATCCATATACAGAGAGCTATCTACATGGCAGAATAGTGCATCATTTACATATACAAGATTCAAGCTAAAGCTGATAAATCCAAAGTGTTCATATATTGAGAGCTAGCTACACGGCAGCATAATGCAACATTTCCATTTATAGAGATGTAGTTACAAGGCAGATGTGTCCAATGTGTCCATATAATGAGAGCTAGCTACATCACAGATCAATCCAAATTATTCATGCACAACGAGCTAGCTACATGTCAGACGAGTTCAAAATGTCCATATACAGAGAGGTAGCTACACAGCAGGGTAGTGCAACATTTCCATATACAGAGTTCTAGCTACATGGCACATGTGTCCAAAGTGTCCATATACTGAGAGCTAGCTACATGACAGACAAATCCAATATATTTATATACAGAGAGCTACCTACTTGGCAGATCAGTCCAACATATCCATGTACAGAGCGCTAGCTACATGGCAGATGAGTCCAAAATGTCCATATACAGAGAGCTAG
>NW_006408755.1:790384-800810 GCF_000296735.1 Chrysochloris asiatica
GCCATGTAGCTAGCTCTCAATATATGGATACGTTGGATATATCTTCAATGTAGGTAGAACTCTGTATATGGAAATGTTGCACTACCCTGCCATGTAATTAGCTCTCTGTATATGGACTAGTCTGCCATTTAGCTAGCTATCTGTACATGAATATGTTGGAAATATCTACCAAGTTGGTAGCTCTTTGTATATGAACATATTGGATTTGTCTGCCATGTAGCTTTCTCTCAACATTTGGACATGTTGGACACATCTCTCACGTAGCTACTACTCTTTATATGGACATGATAGACTACTCTGCCATTTAGCTAGCTCTCAGTATAGGAACACTTTGTACTCATCTGCCATGTAGCTTGAACTCTGTGTATGGAAATGTTGCACTACTCTGCCATGTCGCCAGCTCTCTGTATATAGACAAGTGGGACTTATCTGCCTTGAAGCTGGCACTCTGTACATGGATATGTTTGATTGATCTGCCATGTAGTAGCTTTCATTATATGGACTTGTTGGACACATCTGCCAGGTAGCTAGAACTCTGTATAGGGAAAATTTGCACTACCCTGCCATGTAGCTAGCTCTCTGTATATATTAAAGTTAGACTCATCTGCCTTGTTGTTAGAATTCTGTATATGGTAATGTTCACTACCCTGTCGTGTAGCTAGCTCTCTGTATATGGATATTTTGGACTCGTCTTAGATGTTGCTCATTTTCTGTACATGGATATGTTGGACTGATCTGCAAAGTAGTTAGCACACTCTATAAGAAAATATTGAACTTGTCTACCATGTATCTAGCTCTCAGTATATGGGCACGTTGGACACATCAGCTATGTAGCTAGAACTCTGTATATGGACATTATAGACTCATCTGCCATGTAGCTAGCTCTCTGTACATGGATATGTTGGTCTGATCTGCCAAGTAGGTTGCTCTCTGTATATGAACATATGGCACTTGTCTGCCATGTAGCTAGCTGTCAGCATATGAACATTTTGCACTTATCTTCCATGTAGCTTGAACTCTATATTTGGAAATGGTTAACTTCTCTGCCATGTAGCTATCTCTCTGTATATGGACATATTTGACTCATCTGCCATCAAGCTAGAACTCTGTATATGGAAATGTTGCACTACGCTGCCAAGTAGCTAGCTCTCTGTATATGAACATTTTGATCTCGACTGCCATGTAGCTAACTCTCTGGACATGGACATGTTGGACTGATTTGCTAAGTAGTTAGCTCTCTGTATAATAACATATTGTACTTCTCTGTCATGTCATGTCATTATATGGACATGTTGGACTCATCTGCCATGTAGCTAGTCCCCTGTATATGGAAAGTTTGGACGACTCAGCCATGTATATAGCTCTCAGTATATGGATATGTTGGACACATCTGTCATGTCACTAGACCTCTATATATGGTAATGTTGTACTGCTCTGCCATGTAGCTAGCTTTCTATCTATAGACAAGTTGGACTCATCTGCCTTGTAGCTAGAACACTGTATATGGAAATGTTGCACTACGTTAACATGTAGCTAGCTCTCTGTACACGGACATTTTTGACTCGTCTGCCATGTACCTAGCTCTCAGCATATGGACATGTTGGAAACATCTGCCATGTAGCTAATCCTCTTTATATGGACATGTTGGACTACTCTGCCACGTAGCTATCTCTCAGTATATGAACACTTTGGACTCATCTGCCATGTAGCTAATCTTCTTTATATGGAAACATTGCACAACTCTGCCAAGTAGTTAGTTCTCTGTATATAGACAAGTTGGATGCACCTATCTTATAGATAGCTCTCTGTACATGGATATGTTGGACTAATCTGCCATGTCGGTAGCTCTCAGTATATGGACAAGTTGGACAGATCTGCCATATAGCTAGATCTCTGTATATGGAAATTTTGCACTACCCTGACTTGTAGCTAGCTCTCTGTATATAGACAAGTTGGACTCATCTATCTTTTAGTTAGAACTCTGTATATGGAAATATTGCTCTCCTCTGCCATGTAGTTAGCACTCTTTATACACAAATTGGACTCATCTGCCTTATAGCTAGAATTCTGTATATGGAAATGTTGCACTACCCAGCCATGTAGCTAGCTCTCTATATATGGACATTTTGAACTCGTCTGCCATGATGCTAGCTCTCTGTACATGGATATGTTGGACAGATCTGCCAAGTAGGTAGCTCTCTGTATATGAACATATTGGAGTTGTCTGCCATGTAGTTAGCTCCCCGTATATGGGCAAGTTGGACTCATGTGCCATGTAGCTAGTACCCTGTATATGGACATGTTGGACTACTCTGTCTTGTAGCTAGCTCTCAGTATATAGTCATGTTGGACACATCTGCCATGTAGCTAGAAGTCTCTATATAGAAATGTTGCACTACTCTGCCATGTAGCTAGCTCTCGGTATATAGACAAGTTGGACTCATCTGTCTTGTAGATAGAACTGTTTATGTGGATATGTTGCAATACCCTGTCATGTAGCCTGCTCTCTTTATATAGACAAGTTGGACTAATCTGCCTTGTAGCTAGAACGCTGTATATGGAAATGTTGGACTACCCTGCCAGTTAGCTAGCTCTAAGTATATGGACTCGTTGGACACATCTGCCATGTAGCTAGAACTCTGAATATGAACATATTGGACTTATCTGCCATGTAGCAATCTCTCAGTATATGGACATGTTGGACTCATTAGCCAGGTAGCTAGTACATTTTATATGGACATGTTGGACTACTCTGCTATGCAGCTACCTCTCAGTATATGGACATTTTGGATTTTTCTGCGATGTAGCTTGAATTCTGTATATGGAAATGTTGCACTGCTTTGCCATGTAGCTAGCTCTCTGTATAGAGGAATTTTGGACTCATCTGCCATGTAGCTAGTACTATGTATATGGGCAGTCTGGACTACTCTGCCATGTAGCTAGCTCTCAGTATTAGGACACGTTGGACACATCTGCCATGCAGCTAGAATTCTGAATATGGAAATGTTTCATTACCCTGCCATGTATTTAGCTCTCTGTATATAGACATTTTGGACTCATCTGCCATGTAGCTAGCTCTCTGTACATGGATATCTTGGACTGATCTGCCAAGAAGGTAGCTTTCTGTATATGAACATATTAGACTGTCTGCCTATTAGGTAGCTCTCAGTATATGGACACATTGGACACATATGACATGTAGCTAGAACTCTGTACATGGAAATGTGCACTACCCTGCCATGTAGCTAGCCTTGTGTACACGGATTTGTTGGACTGATCTGCGAAGTAATAGCTCTCTGTATATGAACATATTGGACTTGTCTTCCATGTAGCTAGCTCTCACTATATGGACATGTTGGACACACCTGGCATGTAGCTAGAACTCTGTGTATGGCAATGTTGCACTACTCTGCCATGTAGCTAGCTCTCTGTATATAGACAAGTTGGACTAATCTTCCTTAAAGCTAGAACTCTGTATATGGAAATGTTTCACTACCCTGACATGTAGCTAGCTCTCTGTATATGGACATTTTGGACACATCTGCCATGTAGTCAGAACTCTGTATATGGAAATGTTTCACTACCCTGCCATGTAGCTAGCTCTTTGTATATGAACATATTGGAGTTGTCTGCCATGTAGCTAATTCTGAGCATATGGGCACATTGGACACATCTGCTATGTAGCTAGTACTCTTTATATGGACATATAGGAGTAGTCTGCCATGGAGCTAGCTCTCAGTATATGAACCCTTTGGACTCATCTGTCTTGTAACTTGAACTCTGCATATTGAAATGATGCACTGCTCTTCCATGTAGCTAGCTATCTGTATATGGACATTTTGGACTTGTCTGCCATGTAGCTAGCTCTCTGTACAAGGATATGTTGGAATGGTCTGCCAAGTAGGTAGCTCTGTATATATGAACATGTTGGACTTGTCCGCCATGTTAATAGATCTCAGTATATGAACAATTTGGACTCATCTGTCATGTTGCTTGAACTCTGTATGGGTAAAAGTTGTAGTACTCTGACAAGTTGCTAGCTCTCTTTATGTGAACATTTTGCACTCATCTGCCATGTTGCTAGTACCCTGTATATGGGCATGTTGGACTACTCTGACATGTATCTGTCTCTCAGTATATGGACACTTTGGACACATCTGCAATGTACCTAGAACTCTGTGTATGGATGATTTCGACTCGTCTGACATGTAGGTAGCTCCCTGTGCATGGATATTTTAGACTGCTCTACCAAGTAGATAGCTCTCAGTATATGGACACATTGGACACATCTTCCATGTAGCTAGAACTCTGTATATGGAAATGTTACACTGCTCTGCCATGTAGCTAGCTCTCTGTATATGGAAATTTTGTACTCATCTGCCATGTAGCTAGTACTCTATGTTTGAACATGTTGGAGTACTCTGCCGTGTTCCTAGCTCTCAGTATTTGGACATGTTGGACACATCTGCCAGGTAGATAACTCTGTATATGGATATATTGCACTACTCTGCCATGTGGCTAACTCTATGCATATAAACAAGTTGGACTCATCTTCCATGTAGCTAGTACACTGTATATGGACATGTTGGACTACGCTGCCAGGTAGCTAGTTCTCTGTATATGGACATGGTGGACACATCTGCTATGTAGCTAGAACTCTGTAAATGGACAATTTGGACTCATTTCACATGTAGCTAGCATTCTGTGCATGGATATTTTGGACTGATCTGCCATGTAGGTAGCTCCTTGTAGTTGAACATATTGGATTTGTCTGCCATGTAGCTAGCTTTCAGCATATGGACACGATGGACACATCTGCCATATAGCTAGAACTCTGTATATAGAAATGTTGTACTACCCTGCCATGTAGCAAGCTCTCTATATATGGACGTTTTGGATTCGTCTGCATATAGCTAGCTCTCTGCAGATGGATATGTTGGACTGATCTGCCAAGTAGTTAGTTGTCTGTATATGAACATATTGGACATTTGGGCCATGTAGCTAGCTCTCAGTATATGGACACATTGGACACATCTGCCATGTAGCTAAAACTCTGTATATGGAAATGTTGCACTACTTGCCATGTAGCTAGCTCTCCATATAGAGACAAGTTGGACTCATCTGCCTTGTAGCTAGAACTCTGTATATGGAAATGTAGCACTACCATGACATGTAGCTACCTCTCTGTATATGGACATTTGGACTTATCTGTCATGTAGCTAGTTCTCTGTACATGGATATGTTGGACTGATCTGCCAAGTAGTTAGCTCTCTGTATGTGAACATATTGGACTTGTCCTCATTGTAGGTAGCTCTCAGTATTTGGACATTTTGGACTCTTCTGCCATGTAGCTAGTACCCTGTATGTGGACATGTTGGATTTCTCTGCCATGTAGCTAGCTCTTAGTATATGGACACGTTGGACTAATCTGCCATGTAGCTAGAAATCTGTCTATGGAAATGTTGCATTACTGTGCCATATAGCTAGCTCTCTGTATATAGACAAGTGGGACACATCAACCATGTACCTAGAACTCTGTCCAAGGATATGTTGGACTGATCTGCCACATAGGTAGCTTTCTGTATATGTACATATTAGACTTGTCTGCCATGTAGCTAGCTCTCTGTTCATGGATATTTTGGACTGATCTGCAATGTAGGTAGCTCTCAGATTATGGACACGTTGGGCACATCTGCCATGTAGCTAGAACTCTGTATATGGAAATGTTGCACTACTCTGCCATGTAGCTAGCTCTGTGTATATATACAAGGTGAACTCATCTGACTAGTACCTACAACCCTGTATAAGGAAATGTTGCACTACCCTGCCATGTAGCTAGCTCTGTGTATATGGACATTTTGTACTCATCTACCATGTAGCTAGCTCTCTCTACATGGATATGTTGGATTGATCTGACAGGTGGTAGCTCTCTGTATATGAACATATTGGACTTGTCTGTGATGTAGCTAGCTCTCAGTATATGGACATGTTTGACTCATCTGCCATGTAGCTTGTAACCGGTATATGGACATGTTGGACTACTCTGCAATGTAGCTAGCTCTCTGTACATGGATACCTTGGACACTTTTGCCAAGTAGCTAGAACTCTGTATATGGAAATGTTGCACTACCCTGCCATGCAGCTAACTCTCTATACATAGACATTTAGGACTCATCTGCCATGTAGCTAGCTCTCTGTACATGGATATGTTGGACTGATCTGCCAAGTAGGTAGCTCTCGGTATATGAACATATTGGTCTTGTATGCCATGTAGCTAGCTCTCAGTAAATGGACATGTTGGACTCATCTGCCATGTAGCTAGTATCCTATTTATGGATATGTTTGACTACTCTGTCTTGTATCTAGATCTGAGTATATGGACACGTTGGACACATCTGTCATTTAGCTAGAACTCTGTATATGGAAATGATGCAATACCCTGCCATGTAGCTAGCTCTCTGTATATGGACATTTTGGACTTGTCTGCCAAGTAGTTAGCTTTCTGTACAAGGATATGTCGGAATGATCTGCCAAGTAGATAGCTCTCTGTATATGAACATATTGGACTTGTCTGCCATTTAGATAGCTCTCAGTATATGAACACTTTTGACTCATCTGCCATGTAGCTAGAACTCTGTATATGGAAATTTTGCACTACTCTGCTATGTAGCTAGCTCTCTGTATATAGAAAATTGGACTCATCTGCCTTGCAGCTAGAATTCTGTATATTGAAATATTGCACAAGCCTGCCATGTAGCTAGCGCTCTGTATATGGACATTTTGGAATCCTCTGTCATGTAGCTAGCTCTCTTTACATGGATATGTTAGACTGATCTGCTAAGTAATTAGCTCTCTGTATATGAACATATTGGACTTGTCTGCCTTGTAGCTCGCACTAAGTATATGGACACGTTGGACACATTTGACATGTAGGTGGAAATCTGTATATGGACATGTTAGACTACTCTGCGATGTAGCTAGCTCTCAGTATATGAACACTTGGGATTCATCTGGCATGTAGCTAGAACTCTATATATGGAAATGATGCACTACTCTGCTACGTAGTTAGCTCTCTGTATATACACAACTTGGACTCATCTGCCTTGTAGCTAGAACTCTGTATATGGAAATATTGCAGTACCCTGCCATGTAGCTAGCTCTCAGTATATGGAAACGTTGGTCACATCTGCCATGTAGCTAGAAATCTGTATATGGAAATGTTGCACTACTCTGCCATATAGCTACCTCTCTGTATATACACAAGTTGGACTAATCTGCTTTGTAGCTAGAACTCTATATAAGGACATGTTCACTTCCCTGCCATGTAGTTAGCTCTCTGTATTTTGTAATTTTGGACTCATAGGACATGTAGCTAGTTCCTGTACATGTATATGTTGGACTGATCTGCCAAGTAGGTAGCTCTGTGTATATGAATATATTGGACTTGACTACCATGTAGCAAATTCTAAGGATATGGGCATGTTGCACACATCTGCTATATAGCTAGAACTCTGAATATGGTAATGGTGCACTACCCTGCCATGTAGCTAGCTCTCTGTATATTGACATTTTGGACTTGTATGCCATGTAGCTAGGTCTTTGTACATTGATATGTTGGACTGATCTGCCAAGTTTGTAGTTCTTTGTATATGAACATATTGTAGTTGTCTGACATGTAGCTAGCTCTGAGCATATGGGCATGTTGGACACATCTGCCATGTAGCTAGTACTCTTTATTTGGACATATTAGACTACTCTGTCATGTAGCTAGCTCTCAGTATATGAACACTATGGACTCATCTGCCTTGTAGCTTGAAATCTGTATATTGATATGATGCATGGCTCTTCCATGTAGCTAGCTCTCTGTGTATGGACATTTTGTACTCATCTGCCTTGTAACTAGGACCCTGTATATGGACATGTTGGACTACTCTGCCATGTAGGTAGCTCTCAGTATATGTACACGTTAGACACATCTGCCATGTGGACACGTTGGACACATCTGCCATGTAGCTTGAACTCCGTATGCATAAATATGGCACTACTCTGTCATGAAGCTAGCTCTCTGTATATAGACAAGTTGAACTCATCTGCCTTGTAGCTAGAACTCTGTATATGGAAATGTTGCAATACCCTGCCATGTAGCTACCTCTCTGTATATGGACATTTTGGACTCGTCTTCCATGTACCTCGAACTCTGCATATGGAAATGTATCCCAACCATCCCATGTAGCTATCTCTCTATATATGAACATATTGGACTTGTCTGCCATGTAACTAGCTCTCAGTATATGGACATGTTGGACTACTCTGCCATATAGCAGGCTCTCAGTATATGGACACGTTGGACTCCTCATTAGCTAGGTAGCTAGTACTCTTTCTATGCACATGTTGGACTACTGTGCTAAGTAGCTAGCTCTCTATATATGGAAATTTTGTACTCGTCTGCCATGTAGCTAGCTCTCTGTACATGGATATGTTTGATTGATCTGTCAAGTAGGTAACTCTCTGTATATGAATATATTGGACTGATCTGCCTTGTAGGATAGCTCTCAGTATATGGACATGTCGGACACATCTGCCATGTACCTAGAACTCTGTATATGGAAATGTTGCACTTCTCTGCCATGTAGCTAACTCTCTTTATGAACATATTGGACTTGTCTGCCATGTAGCTAGGTCTCAGTATATGGACACATTGGACACATCTGCCATGTAGCTAGAAATCTGTATATGGACATGTTGGAGTACTTTGTCATTTAGCTAGCACCCTGTATATAGACAATTTGGACTCATCTGCCTTGGAACTAGAACTCTGTATATGGAAATGATGCACTACTCTGCCATGTAGCTAGCTCTCTGTATGCACTACTCTGCCATGTAGCTAGCTCTCTGTATATGGATATTTTGGACACATCTAACATTTGGCTAGAACTTTGTATATGGAAATGTTGCACTACCTTGCCATTTAGGTATCTCTCTGTATATAAACACATTGAACTTGTCTGTCATGTAGCTAGCTCTCTGTACATGGATAGTTTGGATTCGTCTTCCATTTATCTAGGTCTGTACATGGATATGTTGCATTGATCTTTCAAGTAGGTAGCTCTCTGTATATGAAAATATTGGCGTTATCTGTCATGTAGCTAGCTCTCAGTATTTGGACATTTTGGACTCATCTGTCATGTAGCTATTACTCTGTATACGAACATGTTGGACTTCTCTGCCATGTAGCTAGCTCTCATTACATGAACACTTTGGAATCCTCTGCCATGTAGCTTAAACTCTGTATATGGAAATGAAGTACAACTCTGTAATGTAACTAGCTCTCTGTATATGGACATTTTCGACTCATCTGCAATGTAGCTAGTACCCTGTATATGGACATGTTGGACTCCTCTGCCATGTATCTAGCTCTCAGTATATGGACACTTTGGACATATCTGCCATATAGCTAGAACTCTGTATTTGGACATTTTGGACTCATCTGACATGTAGTTAGCTCTGTGCATGGATATTTTGGTCTGATCTACTATGTAGTCAGCTCTCAGTATTTGGACACGTTGGACACATCTGCCTTGTAGTTAGAAGTTTATATATGGAAATGTTGCACTACTCTGCTATGTAGCTAGTTCTCTATATATGAACATATTGGACTTCTCTCCTATGTATCTATCTCTCAGTATATGCACATGTTGGACTAATCTGCCATGTAGCTAATACCCTGTATATGGACATGTTCAACTACTCTGCCTTGTAGCTAGCTCTCAGTATATGGAAATGTTGGAATCATCTGCCATGTAGGTAGCTCTCAGTACATGGATATGTTGGACTGATCTGCCAAGTAGATAGCTCTCTGTTTATGAATATATTGGAATCATCTTCCATGTAGCTTACTGTCAGTATATGAGCATGTTGGATGCATCTGCCATGTAGATAGATCTCAGTTCATGGATATGTTGTACTGATCTGCCAAATAGGTAGCTCTCTGTATATGAACATATTGGACATGTCTGCCATGTAGCTAGCTCTCTGTATATAGACAAGTTGGACTCATCTGCCTTTTAGCTAGAACTCTGTAGATGGAAATGTTGGACTACCCTGCCATGTAGCAGGCTCTATGTATATAGACAAGTTGGACTCATCTGCCTTGTAGCTCGAACTCTGTATATGGAAATGTTGCACTTTCCTGACATGTAGCCAGCTCTTAGTATATGGACACGTTGGACACATCTAACATGTAGCTAGAACTCTGTATGGAAATGTTGCATTTCCGTGCCATGTAGCTAGCTCTTAGTATATGGACACGTTGGACACATCTTCCTTGTAGCTAGAAATCTGTATATGGACATGTTGGACTACTCTGCCATGTAGCTAGCTCTCTGTATATAGACAAGTTGGACTCATCTGCCTTGTAGCTAGAACT
>NW_006408755.1:800910-804677 GCF_000296735.1 Chrysochloris asiatica
GACATGTTGGACTACTCTGCCATGTAGCTAGCTCTCTGTATATAGACAAGTTGGACTCATCTGCCTTGTAGCTAGAACTCTGTATATGAAAATGTTGCACTACCATGCCAAGGAGCTAATTCTCTGTATTTGAATATAATGGAATTGTCTGCCATGTAGCTAGCTCTCAGTATATTGACACGATGGACACATGTGACATGTAGCTTATACTGTTTATATGGAAATTTTGGACTACTCTACCATGTAGCTAGCTCTCTGTACATGGATATGTTGAACTGATCTGACAAGTACGTACTCTCTGTATATGGACATATTGGAGTTGTCCGTCATGTAGCTAACTCTCAATATATGGACATGTTGGACTCAACTACCATGTATCTAGTACCGTGTATATGTACATGTTAGACTACTCTGCCATGTAGCTAGCTCTCAGTATATGGACACGTTGGAAACATCTGACATGTAGCTAGAACTCTGTAAATGGACATGTAGACAAGTTGGACTCATCAACCTTGTAGCTAGAACTCTATGTGGAAATGTTTCAATACCCTGCCATGTAGCTAGCTCTCAGTATATAGATAAGTTTGACCCATCTGCCATGTAGTTTGAACTCTGTATGTGGAAATGATGCACTACACTGCTATGTAGTTAACTCTCTGTGTATAGAGAAGTTTAACTCATCTGCCTTGTAGCTAGTATATGGACATGTTGAACTACTCTGCCATGTAAATAGCTCTCAGAAAATGGACACTTTGGACTCATCTGCCACGTAGCTTGAACTCTGTATATGGAAATGACGCACTACTCTGCCATTCAGCTAGCTGTCCATATGGACATTTTGGACTCATTGACCATGAAGCTATCTCTCAGTATATGGACAAGTTGGACTCATCTGCCTTGTAGCTAGAACTCTGTATATGGAAATGTTGCACTACCCTCCCATGTAGATAGCTCTCTGTATATAAACATATTGGACTTGTCTGCCATATTGCTACCTCTCAGTATATGTACACTTTGGACACAACTTCCATGAAGCTAAAACTCTGTATAGGACATTGTGGACTCGTCTGTCATGTAGCTAGCTCTCAGTATATGCACAATTTGGACTGATCTGCCATGTAGCTTGAACTTTGTATATGGAAATGATGCACTACACTGCCATGTAGCTAGCTCTCTGTATATGGCTATTTTGGACATTTCTGACATGTATCTAGAACTTTGTATATGGAAATGTTGCACTACCTTACCATGTAGATAGCTGTTTATGAATATTGCATTTGTCTGTCATGTAGATAACTCCCTGTACATGCAGAGTTTGAACAGATCTTCCAAGTAGCTAGCTCTCTGTATGTGAACATATTGGACTAGTCTGCCATGTAGCTAGTACCCTGAATATGGACACTTTGGACACATTTGCCATGTAGCTAACTCACGGTATATGGAAATTTTGGTTTCGTCTGCCATGTATCTAGCTCTATACATGGATATGTTGGATTGATCTGTCAAGTAGGTAGCTTTCTGTATATGAACATATTGAACTTATCTGCCATGTAGCTAGCTCTCAGTATTTGGACATGTTGGACTCATCTGCCATGTAGCTAGTATCCTGTATATGGACACGTTGGACTTCTTTGCCATGTAGCTAGCTCTCCTTATATGAACACTTTGGACTCATATGCCATGTAGCTTAAACCCTGAATATGGATATATTGGACTACTGTGCCATTTAGCTAGCTCTCTGTATATGGACATGTTGGACTCATCTGCCATGTAGCTAGTATCCTGTATATGGACACGTTGGACTTCTTTGCCATGTAGCTAGCTCTCCTTATATGAACACTTTGGACTCATATGCCATGTAGCTTAAACAATGTATATGGAAATGATGTACTACTCTGCCATGTAGCTACCTCTCTTCATATGGACATTTTTGACTCATCTGCAATGTGGCTAGTACCCTGTATGTGGACATGTTGGACTCTTCTGCCATGTAGCTATCTCTCAGTATATGGACACATTGGACACATCTGCCATGTAGCTAGAACTCTATATATGGACATTTTGGACTCATCTGACACGTAGTTAGCTGTCTGTGCATGGATATTTTGGACTGATCTGCCATGTAGGCCACTCTCAGTATATGGCCACATTGGACACATCTGCCATGTAGCTAGAACTCTGTATATGGAAATGTTGCACTACTCTGCCATGTAGCTAGCTTTCTATATATGAATGTATTGAACTTGTCTGCCATGTAGCTATCTCTCAGTATATGCACATGTTGGACTAATCTGCCATGTAGCTAGTACCCTGTATATGGACATGTTGGACTACTCTGACAGGTACCTAGCACTCAGTATATGGACACTTTGGAATCATCTGCCATGTAGGTAGCTCTCACTACATGGATATATTGGACTGATCTGCCAAGTAGGTAGCTCTCTGTTTATGAACATATTGTTAACATCTGCCATGTAGCTAACTCTCAGTAAATGGACATGTTGGACGCATCTGTCATGTAGTTAACTCTTAGTACATGGATATATTGGACTGATCTGCCAAGTAGATACCTCTCTGTATATGAATATATTGGACTTGTCTGCCAAGTAGCTACCTCTCTGTACATGTATATGTTGGACTGATCTGTCAAGTAGCTAGCGCTCTGTATATAGACAATTTGGACTCATGTGCCTTGTAGATAGAACACTGTATATGGAAATGTTGGACTACCCGGCCATGTAACTAGCTCTCTGTATATAGACAAGTTGGACTCATCTGACTTGTAGCTAGAAATTTGTATATGGAAATGTTGCTTTACCCTGCCATGTAGCTAGCTCTCACTATATGGACACGTTGGACACATCTGCCATGTAGCTTGTACTCTTTATATGAACATGTTGGACTATTCTGCCATGTAGCTAGCATTCAGTATATTAACGCTTTGGACTCATCTGCCATGTAGATTGAACTCTGTATATGGAAATGATGCTCTACTCTGCCATGTATCTAGCTCTCTGTACAGGGATATGTTGGACTGATCTGCCATGTAGGTAACTCACTGTATATGAACATACTGGACTTGTCCGCCATGTAGCTAACTCTCAGTATATGGACATGTTGGACTCATCTGCCATGTATCAAGTACCTGTATATGGACATGTTGGCCTACTCTGCCATGTAGCTAGCTCTCATTATATGGACACTTTGCACACATCTGCCATGTAGCTAGAACTCTGTATATGAAAATGTAGCACTACTCTGCCATGTAGCTTGTTGTTATCAGGTGCCATCGAGTTGGAACTGACTCATAGCGACCCCATGCACAGCAGAATGAATCAATGTCCGATCCTGGGCCAGCCTCACTATCGCTGCCACACTTGAGTCCATCATGATGGCACCTGGCCTATCCATCTCGTTAGGGGTCTTCTTCTTTCTCTCTGACCCACTAATTTACCCAGCATGACATGCTTCTCCAGCGACTGTTTCCTCCGGACAATATGTCCAAATATGAGAGACAAAGCTTAGCCATCATGGCCTCCAAGAGCACTCTTGCTGTACTTCTTCCAAATAGAACTATTGGTTCTTTAGGTAGTCCATGGCAGTTTCAGTATTCTCCTCCAACATGTAGCAAGCTCTCTGTATATAGACAGTTGGACTCATCAGCCTTGTAGCTAGAACTCTGTAAATGGAAATGTTTAACTACACTGTCATGTAGCTAGCTCTCTGTATATAGACAAAGTGGACTCATCTGCCTTGTAGCTAGAACT
>NW_006408755.1:804777-813134 GCF_000296735.1 Chrysochloris asiatica
ATGTAGCTAGCTCTCTGTATATAGACAAAGTGGACTCATCTGCCTTGTAGCTAGAACTCTGTATATGGAAATGTTGCACTACCCTGCCATGAATCTAGCTCTCAGTATATGGACACATTAGACACATCTGCCATGTTGCTAGAAATCTGTATATTGAAATGTGGCACTACCCTGCCATGTAGATAGCTCTCTGTATATGGACATTTTGGACTCGTCTGACAGGTAGATAGCTCTCATTATATGGACATGTTGGACTCATCTGCCATGTAGCTATTACCCTGTATATGGAATATGTTGTACTACTCTGCAATGTAGCTAGCTCTCAGTATATGGACACGTTGGACTCATCTGCCAAGTAGTTTGAACTCTGTATATTCAAATGATACACTACTCTGCCATTTAGCTAGCTCTCCATATATGGCCATGTGGCTAGCTCGCCTGATATGTAGCTAGCTCTCAGTATATGGACATGTTGGACTACTCTGCCATGTAGCTAGCTCTCAATATATGCATACGTTGGACACATCTGCCATGTAGCTATAACTCTGTATATGGAAAAGTTTCAGTACCCTGCCATGTAGCTAGCTCTCTGTATATGGACATTTTGGACTCTGACATGTAGCTAGCTCTCCATACATAGATATGTTGGACTGATCTGATAACTCGGTAGCTCTCTGTATGTGAACATATTAGACTTGTCTGCCATGTAGCTAGCCCTCTTTTTATACACAAGTTGGACTCATCTTTCTTTTAGTCAAAACGCTGTATATGAAAATGTTGCACTACACTGCCATATAGCTATCTCTCTGTATATGGACATTTTGGACTCACCTGACATTTTGACTTGTCTGTGCACAGATATTTTTGACAAATCTGCAATGTAGGTAGATCTCAGTATATGGACATGTTTGACTCATCTGCCATGTAGCTAGTACACTGTATATGGACATGTTGAACTATTCAGTCATGTAGCTAGCTCTCTGTATATACACAAGTTGGACTCATCTGCCATGTAGCTAGAACTCTGTATGTCACTGACTCTGAGCCCAAGAGTCCCTAGGTCTTGCCACACTGCTGGCCAACCTGATCTTCACCCGGGTTCACAGAAGAATGGAAATGTTGCACTAACCTGCCATGTAGCTAGCTCTCTGTATATAGACAAGTTAGAATCCTCTGCCTTGTCGCTAGTACTCTGTATATGGAAATGTTTCACTACCCTGCCATGTAGCTAGCTCTTTGTATATAGACAAGTTGGACTCTTCTGCCTTGTAGCTAGAATTCTGTATATTGAAATGTTGCACTACCCTGCCATGTAGCTAGCTCTCTGTATATGAACATATTGGACTTATCTGCCATTTAGCTACCTCTCAGTATATGGACATGTTGGCCACATTTGCCATGTAGCTTGTATTCTTTATATGGACAAGTTGGACTACTCTTCCATGTAGCTTTCTCTCAGTATATGAACACTTTGGACTCATCTGCCATGTAGCTTGAAGTCTGTATATGTAAATGATACACTACTCTGCCAAGTAGCTAGCTCTCTGTACATCGATATGTTGGACTGATCTGCCAAGTAGGTAGTTCTGTGAATATGAATATATTGGACTTGTCTGCCATGTATCTAGTATCCTGATTATGGACATGTTGTACTACTGTACCATGTAGCTAGCTCTCTGCATATAGAGAAGTTGAACTAATCTGCCTTGTAGCTAGAACTCTGTATATGGAAATGTTGCACTTCACTGCCATGTAGCTAGCGCTCTGTATATGGACATTTTGGCATCGTCTGACATGTTGCTAGCTCTCTGTGCATGGCAATATGGACTGAACTGCCTTGTAGGTAGCTCTCAGTATATGAACACGTTGGACACATCTGCCATGTAGCTAGAACTCTGTATGTGGAAATGATGCAATACCCTGCCATGTAGCAAGCTCTCTGTATATGGACATTTTGGATTCGTCTGCCATGTAGCTAGCGCTCTGTACATGGATATGTTGGACTGATCTGTCAAGTAGGTAGCTCTCTATATATGAACATTTTGGACTTGTCTGCCATGTTGTTAGCTCTCAGTGTATGGACATGTTGGACTCATCTGGCATGTAGCGAGATATGTATATGGAACTTTGTATATGGAAGTGGTGCACAACCATGCCATGTGGGTAGCTCTCTGTATATATACAAGTTGGACTCATCTGCCTTATAGCTAGTACTCTGTATATGGAAATGTTGTACTACCCTGCCATGTAGCTACCTCTCTGTACATGGACATGTTGAACACATCTGCCATGTAGCTCGAACTTTGTATATGTATTGCACTACCCCTGCCATGTAGCTAGCTCTCTGTATATAGACAAGTTTGGCTCATCTGCCTTGTAGCTAGAACTCTGTATGTGGAAATGTTTCAATACCCTGCCATGTAGCTAGCTCTTGGTATATAGACAAGATGGACTCATCTGCCTTGTAGCTAGAACTCTGTATATGTAAATATTGCACCACGCCTGCCATGTAGCTAGCTCTCTGTATATAGACAAGTTGGACTCATCTGTCTTTTAGCTAGAACTCTATATATGGCATATTGGACTACTCTGCCATGTAGCTAGCTCTCAGTATATGGACATGGTGGACACATCTGCCATGTTGCCAGCCCTCTGTATATGGATATTTTGGACTCTTCTGCTATATATCTACCTTTCTGTACATAGATATGTTTGACTAAACTACCAAATATGTAGCTCTCTGTATATGAACATATTGGACTTGTCTGCCATGTAGCTTCCTCCCAGTATATGGACATGCTGGATTCATCTGTCATGTAGCTAGGATTCTTTATATGGGCATAGTGCACTACCCTGCAATGTGGCTAGCTCTCTGTATATGGACATTTTGGACTCATGTTTCATGTAGCTAGCTCTCTGTACATGGATATGTTGGACGGATCTGCCAAGAAGAACCTCTCCGTATATAAATATATTGGACTTGCCTGCCATGAATCTAGTAACCTGAATATGGACATGTTTGACTACTCTGCCATGTAGCTATCTCTCAGTATATAAACACGTTGGACAAATCTGCCATGTAGCTAGAACCCTGAATATGGACAAGTTGGACTCATCTGCCTTGTTGCTGGAAGTCTGTATATGTAAATGTTGAATTACCCTGCCTTATAGCTAGCCATGTTAATGGACATTTTGGACTCCTCTGACATGTATCTAGCTCTCTGTGCATGGGAATTTGGACTGATCTACCATGTAGGTAGCTCTCAGTATATGGACAAGTTGGACACATCTGCCATGTATCTAGAACTCTGTATATGGAAATGGTACACTACCCTCCCGTGTAGCTAGCTCTCTGTTTATGGACACTTTGGACACTTCTGTCATGTAGCTAGCTCTCTGTACATGGATATGTTGAGCTGATCTGTCAAGTAAGTATCTCTCTATATATGAACATTTTGGACATGTATGCCATGTTGTTATCTCTCAGTATATAGAAATGTTGGACTCATCTGTCATGTAGCTAGAACTCTATATGGAAATGTTGCACTACCCTGCCATGTAGATAGCTCTCTGTAAATGAACGTATTGGACTTGTCTGCCCAGGAGCTATCTCTCAGTATATGGGCATGTTGGACTCATCTGCCATGTTGCTAGTACCCTGTATATGGACATGTTGGACTACTCTGCAATGTAGCTAGCTCTCAGTATATGGAAAATTTGGGCTCATCTGCCATGTAGCTTGAACTCTGTATATGGAATGGATGCACTACTCTTCCATTTAGTGAGCTCTCTGTATATGGAAATTTTGTTCTCATCTGAAATGTAGCTAGCTATCATTATACGGATAAGGAGGACTCATGTGCCTTGTAGCTAGAACACTGTATATAGAAATGGTGCACTACATTGCCAAGTAGGTACCTCTCTGTGTATAGATAAGTTGGACTGATCTGCCTTATAGCTAGTTATCTGTATATGGAAATGTTGCACTACCCTGCCATATAGCTAGCTCTCTGTATATGGACACGTTGAACACATATTCCATGTAGCTAGAACTCTGTATATGTAAATATTGCACAACCCGTGCCATGTAGCTAGCTCTGTGTATTTACACTACTTGGACTCATCTACCTTTTAGCTAGAACACTGTCTATGGATATATTGGACTACTATGCCATGTAGCTAGCTCTCTGAATATGGACATTTTGGACTCATCTGCTATGTATCAACCTCTCTGTACATAGATATATTAGACATAACTGCCAAATATGTAGCACTCTGTATATGAACATATTGGACTTGTCTGCCATGTAGCTAGCTCTCAGTATATGGACATGTTGGACTCATCAGTCAAGTAGCTAGTACCCTGTATATGGACATGTTGGACTACTCTGCCATGTAGCTAGCTCTCAGTATATGGACACCTTGGATACAAATGCCATGTAACTAGAACTCTGTATATGGAAATGTTGCACTATCTTGCCATATAGCTAACTCTCTGTATATGAAGATATTGGAATTGTCTGCAATGTAGCTAACTCTCAGTATATGGACATGTTGGATTCATCTGCCATGTAGCTAGTACCCTGAATATGGACATGTTGGACTACACTGCCATGTAGCTAGCTCTCAATATATGGACACATTGGAAACATCTGTCATGTAGCTAGAAAAAAGTATATGGTAATGTTGCACTACCCTACCATGTAGCTAGTTCTCTGTATATGAACATATTGGACTTGTCTGCCAAGAAGCTAGCTCTCAGTATATGGACATGTTGGACTCATCTGGCATGTAGCTAGAACACAGTATATGGACATATGGCACTACATTACCATGTAGTTAAATCTCTGTATGTAGACAAGCTGGATTCATCAGTCATCTACCTTGAACTCTTTATATGGAAATGATGCACTACTCTGCCGTGAAGCTGGCTCTCTGTACATAGACAAGTTGGATTCCTCTGCCTTGCAGCTAGTACCCTGTATATGGACATGTTGGACTACTCTGCCATTTAGCTAGCTCTCAGTATATGGACACTTTGGACTCATCTGCCATGTAGCTAGAACTCTATATATGTAAATGAGGCACTTCTCTGCCATTTAGCTAGCTCTATGTATGTGGACATTTTGGACTCGTCTGTCATATAGCTACCTTTCAGTATATGGACAAGTTGGACTCATCTGCCTTATAGCTAGAACTCTGTATATAGAAATGTTGCACTACTCTACCATGTAGCTAGATCTCTGTAAAAAGACAAATTGGACTCATCTGCCTTGTAGCTAGAACTCTATATGGAAATGTTGCACTACTCTGCCATGTAGCTAGCTCTCTGTATTGGGACATTTTAAACCCCTGTGCCATGTAGCTAGCTCTCTGTACATGGATCTGTTGGACTAATCTGCCAAGTAGGTAGCAGTCTGTATATGAACATATTGGGCTTGTCTGCCATGTAGCTAGCTCTCTGTACATGGATATGTTGGTCTGATCTGCCAAATAGGTAGCTCTCTGTATATGAACATATTGGGCTTGTCTACCATGTAGCTAGCTCTCAGTATATGGACACGTTAGACACATCTTCCATGAAGCTAGAATTCTGTATATGGAAATGTTGAACTATGCTGCCATGTAGCTAACTCTCAGTATATGGACATGTTGGACTCATCAGCCAAGTAGCTAGTACCCTGTATGTGGACATGTTGCCCAATATGCCATATAATTAGCTCTCTGTATATAGACAAGTTGGACTCATCTGTCATGTAGCTTCAACTCTGTATATGGAAATTATGCACTACTCTGCCATGTAGCTACCTCTCTGTATATAGACAAGTTGGACTCTTCTGCCTTGTAGTTAGTACCCTGTATATGGACATGTTGGACTACTCTGCCATGTACCTAGCTCTCAGTATATGGACACTTTTGATTCATCTGCCATGTAGCTTGGACTCAGTATATGGAAGTGGTGCACTACTCTGCCATGTAGCTAACTCTCTGTATATGGATGTTTTGGACTCGTCTGACACATAGCTAGCTCTCAGTATATGGACAAGTTGCACTCATCTGCCTTGTAGCTTGGACTCTGTATATGGAAATGTCGCACTACCCTGTCATGTAGCTAGCTCTCTGTATATGAACATATTGGACTTGACTTCTATTTGGCTAGCTCTCAGTATATGGACATGTTGAACATATATGCCATGTAGCTACAACTCTGTATATGGACATGTTGGACTACTCTGCCATGTAGCTAGCTCTCAGTATATGATCATTTTGGTCTCGTCTGACACAAAGCTAGCACTCTGTGCATGGATATGTTGGACTAATCTGCCAAGTAGGTAGCTTTCTGTAAATGAACATATTGAACTTGTCTGTAATATAGCGAGCTCTCAGTATAATGATATGTTGGACTCATATTCCATGTAGCTAGAACCCTTTATATGGACATTATGGACTACTCTGACATATAGTAAGCTCTCAGTATATGAACACGTTGGACATATCTGCCATGTAGCTAGACCTCTGTATATGGAAATGTTGCACTACCCTGCCATGTAGCTAGGTCTCTGTATATGAACATATTGTACTTGTCTGCCATGTAGCTAGTACCCTCTTTATATGAACATGTTGGACTACTCTGCCATGTAGCTTGTACCCTGTATATGGACATGTTGGACTACTCTACCTTGTAGATAGCTCTCAGTGTATGGACACGATGGACATATCTGCCATGCAGTTAGAACTCTGTATATGGAAATGTTGCACAACCCTGACGTGTAGCTAGCCTTCTGTATATGGACACGTTGGACACATCTGCCTTGAAGCTAGAATTCTGTATAGGGAAATGTTGCACTGCCCTGCCATGTAGCTAGCTCTCTGTATATAAACATATTGGACTTGTCTGCCATGTAGCTAGCTCTCAGTATATGAACATGTTGGACTTATCTGCCATGAAGCTAGTACCCTGTATATGAACATGTTGCCATACTATGCCATGAAGCTAGCTCTCTGTATATAGAGAAGTTGGACTCATCTGTCATGTAGCTTGAACTCTGTATATGGAAATGATGCCCTACTCTGCCATGTAGCTACCTCTCTCTATATAGACAAGTTGGACTCTTCTGCCTTTTAGCTAGTAGCCTGTATATGAACATGTTGGACTACTCTGCCACGTAACTAGCTCTCAGTATATGGACAAGTTGCACTCATCTGCCTTGTAGCTAGAACTCTGTATATGAAAATGTTGCACTACCCTGCCATGTAGCTAGCTCGCTGCATATGAACATATTGAACACGTCTGCTATGTAGCTAGCTCTCAGTATATGGACACGTTAGATATATATGCCATGTAGCTAGAACTCTGTATATGGACAAGTTGGACTACTCTGCCATGTAGCTAGCTATCAGTATATGAACATTTTGGACTCGTCTGACATGAAGCTAGCACTCTGTGCATGGATATGTTGGACTAAACTGTCCAAGTAGGTTGCTTTCTGTAAATGAACATATTGAACTAGTCTGCAATGTAGCTAGCTCTCAGTATACGGACATGTTAGACTATCTTGTCATGTAGCTTGTACCCTGTATATGGACATGTTGCACTACTCTGCCATGTAGCTAGCTCTCATTATATAGACATGTTGGACTCATCTGCCTTGTAGCTAGAACTCTGTATATGGAAATGTTGCACTATCCTGCCATGTAGCTATCTCTTTGTATATATACAAGCTGGAATCATCTGCCTTGTAACTAGAACTCTGTATATGGAAATGTTGCACTACACTGCCATGTAGCTAGCTTTCTGTATATGGACATTTGGGACCTCTCTGCCAAATAGCTATATCTCTGTATATGGATATGTTGGACTGATCTGTCAAGTAGTTAGCTCTCTGTGTATGAACATATTGGACTTGTCTGCCATGTAGCTAGCTCTCAGTATATGGACATGTTGGACTCATCTGCCATGTAGCTTGTACCATATATATGGACATGTTGCACTCCTTGGTCATGTAGCTAGCTCTCTGTATATAGACAAGTTGGACTCATCTGCCTAGAAGCTAGAACTTTGTTTATGGAAATGTTGCACTACCAGGCCATGTAGCTAGCTCTCTCTATAGAGACAAGTTCGACTTATCTTCCTTGTAGCTAGAACTCTATGTATGGAAATGTTGCACTACACTTCCATGTAGCTAGCTCTCTGTATATGAACATATTGACCTTGTCTGCCATGTAGCTAGCTCTCTGTATATACACAAGTTGGATTCATGTGCCTTGTAGCTAGAAATCTGAATATGGAAATTTTGAACTAGCCTGCCATGTAGCTTTCTCTCTGTATATGGACATTTGGGACTCGTCTACCATGT
>NW_006408755.1:813262-815258 GCF_000296735.1 Chrysochloris asiatica
CTGCCATGTAGCTAGCTCTCTGTGTATGGACATTTGGGTGTCGTCTGCCATGTAGCTAGCATTCTGTACATGCATATGTTCGAATGATCTGCCAATCAGCTAGCTGTCTGTATATGAAAATATTGAACTTGTCTGCCATGTAGCTAGCTCTCAGTATATGGACATGTTTCACTCATTTTTCATGTAGCTACTAACCTGTATATGGACATGTTGGACTACTCTGTCATGTAGCTAGCTCTCAGTATATAGACAAGTTGTACTCATCTGCCTTGTAACTAGAACTTTGTATATGGAAATGTTGCGCTATGCTGCCATGTAGCTAGCTCTCTGTATATGAACATATTGAACTTGTCTGCCATGTAGCTTGCTCGCAATATATAGACAAGTAGGGTTCATCTGCCTTGTAGCTAGAACTCTGAATATGGAAATTTTGAACTAGCCTGCCATGTAGCTTGCTCTCTTTGTATGGACATTTGGTACTCATCTGCCATGTAGCTAGCTCTCTATATATTGACAACTTGGACTCATCTTACTTGTAGCTAGAACTCTGTTTATGGAAATGTTGTACTACGCTGCCATGTAGCTAGCTCACTGTATATAGACAAGTTGGACTCATCTGCCTTGTAGCTAGAACGCTGTATACAGAAATGTTGCACTACACTGCCATGTAGCTAGCTCTTTGTGTATGGACATTTGGTCCTCATTGGCCATGTAGCTAGCACTCTGTACATGCATATGTTCCACTGATCTGCCCAGAAGGTTACTGTCTGTATATGAACATATTGAACTTGTCTGCCATGTAGCTAGCTCTCAATATAGGAACATGTTTTACTCATCTGCCATGTAGCTAGTAACCCGTATATGGACATGTTGGACTACTCTGCCATGTAGCTAGCTCTCAGTATATGGACACGTTTTACACATCTGCCATGTAGCTAGAACTCTGTATAAGGAAATGTTGCACTAACCTGCCATGAAGCTAGCTCTCTGTATATGAACATTTTGGACTTGTCTGCCATGTATCTGGCTCTCAGTATATGGAAATGATGGACTCGTCTGCCAGGTAGCTACTACTCTGTATATGGCCATCTTGCACTACTTTGCCATGTAGCTAGCTCTCTGTATATAGACAAGTTGGACTCATCTGCCATGTAGCTTAAACTCTTTATATGGACATGATGCACTTCTCTGCAATGGAGGTAGCTCTCAGTATATAGATAAGTTGGAATCATCTGCCTTGTAGGTAGAACTCTCTATATGGAAATCTTGCACTAGCCTACCATGTAGCTAGCTATCTATGTATAGAAAAGTTGAATTCATCTGCCTTGTAACAAGAATTAGGTATATGAAATGTTGCATTATCCTGCATGTAGCTAGTTCTCTCTCTATGAACATATTGGATCGGTCTGCCATGTAGCTAACTCTTAGTATACGGACAGGTTAGACTATCTTGTCATGTAGCTATTACCCTGTATATGTACATGTTGCGGTACTCTGCCTTGATGCTAGCTCTCAGTATATAGACAAGTTGGACTCATCTGCCTTTTAGCTAGAACTCTGTATATGGAAATGTTGCACTATGCTGCCATGTAGCTAGCTCTCTGTATATAGACAAGTTGGACTCATCTGCCTTGTAGCTAGAACTCTGTATACAGAAATGTTGCACTACACTGGCACGTAGCTAGATCTCTGTGTATGGACATTTGGTCCTCATCGGCCATGTACTTAGCACTCTGTACATGCATATGTTCGACAGATCTGCCCTGAAGGTTACTGTCTGTATATGAACATATTGAACTTGTCTGTCATGTAGCTAGCTCTCTGTATATAGACAATCTGGAATCATCTGCCTTGTAGCTAGAACTCTGTATATGGAAATTTTGCACTACACTGCCATGTAGCTAGCTCTCTGTATATAGAAAAGTTGGACTCATCTGCCTTGTAGCTAGAACTCTGTATATGGAAATGTTGCACTACCCTGCCATGTAGCTAGCTC
>NW_006408755.1:817404-819156 GCF_000296735.1 Chrysochloris asiatica
CATGTTGCTAGTCCTCTGTATATAGACAAGTTGGACTCATCTGACTTGTAGCTAGAACTCTGTATATGGAAATATTGCACTAACCTGCCATGTGGCTAGCTCTCTATATATGAACATTTTGGACTTGTCTGCTATGTAGCGAGCTCTATGAATATGGACATGTTGGATTCATCTGCCATGTAGCTCGTACCCTGTGCATGGAAATGTTACACTACCCTATCATATAGCTAGCTCTCTGTATATAGACAAGTTGGCCTCATCTGATTTGTAGCTAGAACTCTGTATATGGAAATGTTGCATTACCGTCACATGTAGCTAGCTCTCTGTATATGGACATTTTGAACTCATCTGCCTTGTAGCTAGAACACTGTATATGGAAATGTTGCAATACACTGCCATGTAGCTAGCTCTCTATATATGGATATTTTTGATTTGTGTGCCCTTTAGGTAGATTTTTGAACATGGATATGTTGGACTGATCTTGCTAGTAGGTAACTCTCTGTATATGAACATATTGGTCTTGTCTGCCATGTAGCTAGCTCTCAGTATATAGACAAGTTGAACTCATCTGCTTTGTAGCTAGAACTCTGTATATGGAAATGTTGCACAACCCTGCCTTGTATTTAGCTCTCTTTATATCAACATATTGCACTTGGTTTCCATGTAGTTAGCTCTCAGTATATGGAAATGTACTACTCATCTGCAATGAAGCTTGTACCCTGTATATGGACAAGTGGGAATGCTCTGCCATGTAGCTATCTCTCAGTATATGGACATGTTGCACACATCTGCCATGTAGCTAGAACTCTGTATATGGATATGTTTCATTACTCTGCCATGTAGATAGCTCTCAGTATATGGACATTTTGGAATCGTATGCCGTGTATCTAGCTCCCTGAACATGATTACTTTGGACTGATTTGTCCTGTAGGTAGCTCTCAATATATGGACAAGTTAGACACATCTGCCATGTAGCTAGAACTCTGTATATGGAAATTTGCAATTCTCTGTCAGGCAGCTAGTTCTCTGTACATAAACAAGTTGGATTCATCTGCCTTTTAGCTGTAACTCTATATATGTAAATGTTGCCCTACCCTGCCATGTAGCTAGCTCTCTGTATATAGACAAGTTGGACTTGTCTGCCTTGTAGCTAACTCTCAGTATATGGACATGTTGTTCTCATTTGCATTGTAGCTAGTACCCTGTATATGAACATGTTGGACTACTCTGCCATGTAGCTAGCTCTCAGTATATGGATAGGTTGGACACGTCTGCCATGTAGCTAGAATTCTGTATATGGAATGTTGCACTACTCTGCCATGTAGCTCGGTCTCTGTATATAGAAAAGGTGGACTCATCTGCCTTGCAGCTACAACTCTGTGTATGGAAATGTTGCACTACCCTGCCATGTAGCTAGCCCTTGGATATGGACATTTTGGACTCATCTGGCATGAATCCAGCTCTCTGTACATGGAAATGTTGAACTGATCTTCTAAGCAGGTAGCTGTCTGTATATGATCATATTGGACTTGTCTGCCACATAGCTAGCTCTCAGTATATAGACAAGTTGGACTCATCTGCCTTGAAACGAAAACTCTGTATATGGAAATGTTGCACTACCCTGCCATGTAGCTAGATATTAGGTTTGTCTGCCATGCACTTGTTGTTGTTGTCAGGTGCCATCGAGTCGGAACCGACTCATAGCGACTCCATGCACAGCAGAACGAAACAATGTTCGATCCTGGGCCAACC
>NW_006408755.1:820646-830465 GCF_000296735.1 Chrysochloris asiatica
AAGTAGTTTTCTCTATATATACAGACAAGTTGGACTTATCATCTTGTAGTAAGCACTCTGTATATGGAACGGTTGCACTACCGTGCCATATAGTTAGCTCTCTGTATATGGACATTTTGGACTCTTCTGCCATGTAGTTAGCTCTCTGTACATGGATACATTGTACTGATCTTCCAAGTAGGTATCTCTTTTTATATGAACATATTGGACTTGTCTGCCATGTCGCTGGCTATCAGTATTTAGACATGTTGGACTCATCTGTCTTGTAGCTGGAACTCTGTGTATGGATATGTTGTACTACACTGCCATGTAACTATCTCTCTGTATATGGACATTTCGGACTACTCTGCCATGTAGCTAGCTCTGTGTACATGGATATGTTGGACTGATCTGCCAAGTTGATAGCTCTCTATACATGAACATATTGGACTTGTCTGCCATGTAGCTAGCTCTCAGTATATAGATAAATTGGACTCATCTGCCTTGTAGCTAGAACTCTGTATATGGAAATGTTGCACTACCCCGCCATATAGCTAGCTCTCTGTATATGAACATATTGGACTTGTCTGCCTTGTAGATAACTCTCAGAATATGGACATGTTGGACTCATCTGCCATGCAGCTAATACATTGTATATGGAATTATTGGACTACTCTGCCATGTAGCTAGGTCTCAGTATATGGACACGTTGGACACATCAACCACGCAGCTAGAACGCTGTATATGGAAATGTTGCACTACTCTGCCATGTAGCTAGAACTCTGTGTATGGTAATGTTGCACTACCCTGCCATGTAGCTAGCTCTCTGTATATGGACACTGGTCTCATCTGCTTTGCAGCTAGAACTCTGTGTATGGTAATGTTGCACTACCCTGCCATGTAGCTAGCTCTCTGTATATGGACATTTTGACTCGTCTGCCATGTAGCTAGCTGTTTGTACGTGGACATGTTGGACTGGTATACCAAGTAGATAGCCCTCTGCATATGAACATATTGGATTTATCAGCCATGTAGCTAGCTCTCAGTATATGGAAATGTTGGACTCATCTGCCATGTAGTTAGTATCCTGTATATGGACATGTTGGAATATTCTGCGATGTAGTTAGCTCTCAGTATATGGACACCTTGGACACATTTGCCATGTATCTAGAACTCTGTATGTGGAAATTTTGCACTACTATGTAATGTAGCTAGTGCTCTTTTTATATACAAGTTGGAATCCTCTGCCTTGTAACTAGAATTCTGAATATGAAAATGTTACACAACTCTTCTATGTAACTAGCTCTCTGTATATGGACATTTTAGACTCATCTGCCATGTAGCTAGCTCTTTGTACATGTATATCTTGAATTGATCTGTCAAGTTGTTAGCTTTCTGTACATGAAAATATTGGAATTGTCTGCCATGTAGCTAGCTGTCAGTATATAGACAAGTTGGACTCATCTGACTTGTAACTAGAACTTGGTATATAGAAAAGTTTCACTCCCCTGTCATGTAGCTAGCTCTCTGTTTATGAACATATTGGACTTTTCTGCCATGTAGCTAGCTCTCAGTATATGGACAGGTTGGACTCATCTGTCTGTAGCTATTGTCCTATATATGAACATGTTGAAATCCTCTGCCATGTAGCTAGGACTCTGTATGTGGAAATGGTGCACTTCCCTACCATGTATCTTTCTCTGTATATAGACAAGTTGGATTCATCTGCCTTGTAGCTAGAACTCTGTATATGGAAATGTTTCACTACCCTGCCATGTATCTAGTCTGTGTATATGGACATTTTGGACTCAACTGCCATGTATCTAGCTCTATGTACAAGAATATGTGGGACTGATCTGTGAAGTAGGTTGCTCTCTGTATATGAACATATTGGACTTGTCTTCCATGCACCTAGCTCTCAGTATATTGACATGTTTACTCATCTGCAATGTAGATACTACCCTGCATATGGACGTGTTGGACTACCCTGCCAAGTAGCTAGCTCTCAGAATATGGACACGTTGGACACATCTGCCATGTAGGTAGAACCCTGTATATGGAAATGTTGAACTACTCTGCCATGTAGCTAGCTCTCTGTATATAGAAAAGTTGGACTCATCTACCTTGTAGCTAGAACTCTGTATATGGAAATGTTGCCCTACACTGCCAGGTAGCTAGCTCTCTGTATATGGACATTTTGGATTCATCGGCCATGTAGCTAGTTCATTGTACATGGATATTTTGGATTGTTCTGCCATGTAGGTAGCTCTCAGTATATGGACATTTTGGACTCGTCTGCCAAGTAGCTAACTCTCAGAATAAGGACATGTTGGACTCATCTGCCATGTAGCTAGTATTCGGTATATGGACATGTTGGACTACTCTGCCAAGTAGATAGCTATCAGTATATATACACATTGGACTCATCTGCCTTGTTGCTAGAACTCTGGATATGGAAATGTTGCACTACCCTGCCATGTAGCTAGCTCTGTGTATATGGACATTTTGGACTCATCTGCCATTTAACTAGCTCTCTGTATATGAACATATTGGACTTGTCTGTCATGTAGCTAACTCTCAGTATATGGACTTGTTGGACTCATGTGCCATGTAGCTAGTATTCTGTATATGGACATGTTGAACTACTCTGCCATGTAGCTAGCTCTCTGTATATAGACAAGTTGGAATCATCTATCTTGTAGCTCAAACTCTGAATATGGAAATGTTGCACTACACTGCCATGTAGCTAGCTCTGTGTATATGGACATTTTGGACTCATCTGCCATTTAACTAGCTCTCTGTATATGAACATATTGGACTTGTCTCCCATGTAGCTAGCTCTCAGTATATGGACACGTTGGACACATCTGCCATGTAGGTAGAAATCTGTATATGGAAATGCTGAACTACTCTGCCATGTAGCTAGCTCATTTTATATAGAAAAGTTGGACTCATCTGCCTTGTAGCTAGAACTCTGTATATGGAAATGTTGCACTACCCTGCCATGGAGCTAGCCCTTATGTATGGACATTTTGGACTTGTCTGCCATGTAGCTAGCTCTCTGTAAATGGATATGTTGGACTGATCTACCAAGTAGGTAGCTTTCTGTATATGAACATATTGGACTTATCTGCCATGTAATTAGAACTACATGCCTTGTAACTAGAACTCTGTATATGGAAAATTTTCACTACCCTGCCATGTAGCTAGCACTTGTATATGGATATGTTGTGCCCATGTGCCATGTAGCTAGCTCTCTGTACATGGATACGTTGGACTGATCTACCAAGTAGGTATCTCTCTGTATATGAACATATTGGACTTGACTGGCAAGTAGCTAGCTCTCAGTGTATAGACAAGTTGAACTCATCTGCCTTTTAGCTAGAACTCTGTATATGGAAATATTACATTACACTGTCATATACCTAGCATCTCTGTATATGAACATATTGGACTTGTCTGTCATGTAGCTAGCTCTCAGCATAGGAACATGTTGGACTCATATGCCATGTAACTAGTGCCCTGTATATGGAAATGTTGCACTACACTACTCTGCGATGTAGCTAGTTCTCTGTACACAGACAAGATGGACTCATCTGTCTTGTAGCTAGAACGCTGTATATGGAAATTTTGCACCACCATGCCATGTAGCTAGATCTCTGTATATGGATATTTTGGACTCATCTGTCATGTAGCTAGCTCATTGTACATGGATATTTTGGACCTTCTGCTATATATGTACCTCTCAGTATATGGAAATTTTGGATTTGTCTGCCATGTAGCTAGCTATCTACACATGAATATGTTGCACTGACCTGCCATGTTGGTAGCTCTCGGTACATGAACATATTGGACTTGTCTTCCATGTAATTAGCTCGCATTATATAGACAAGATGGACTCATCTGCCTTGTAGCTGGAACTTTGTATATGGAAATGCTGCACTACCCTGCCATGTAGGTAGCTCTATGTATATGGACATTTTGGACTCATCTGCCATGTAGCTAACTCTCTTTACATGGATATTTTGGACTAATCTGCCATGTTGGTAGCTCTCTGTATATGAAAATATTGGACTTGTTTGTCATGTAGCTAGATCTCAATATGCAGAGAAGTTGGAATCATCTATCTTGTAGCTAGAACTCTGGTTTTGGAAATGTTGTACTACCCTGCCATGTAGCTAGCTCTCTGTATATGAACATATTGGACTACTCTGCCATGTAGTTAACTCTCAGTATATGGATTCGATGGACACATCTGCCATGTAGCTAGAACTCTGTATATGGTAATGTTGCACTACTCTGCCATGTAGCTATCTCTCTGTATATAGACAAGTTGGACTCATCTGCCTTGTAGCTAGAACTCTATATATGGAAAATTTTCACTACCCTGCCATGTAGCTTGATCTCTCTATATGGACGTTTTGGACTCGTCTGCCATGTTGCTAGTTCTCTGTACATAAGTAGATCTCTTTCTAAAAACATATTGGAGTTGTCTGTCATGTAGCTAGCTGTCAGTAGATAGACAAATCGGACTCATCTGCCTTGTAGCTAGAACTCTGGTTTTGGAAATGTTGTACTACCCTGCATGTAGCTAGCTCTCTGTATATGAACATATTGGACTAGTCTGCCATATAGCTTGCTCCCTATATATGGACATTTTGAACTCATCTGCCATGTATCTAGCTCTCTGTACATGGATATGTTGGACTGATCAACCATGTAGGTAGCTTTCTGTAAATGAACATATTGGACTTGTCTGCCATGTAGTTAGCTCTCAGTAAATAGACAAGTTGTTATCATCTGTCTTGTAGCTAGAAATCTGTATATTGAAATGTTGCACTACCCTGCCATGTATCTAGCTCTCTGTACATGAACATATTACACTTGTCTGCCATGTAGCTAGCTGTTAGTATATGAGTATTTTGAAATTATCTACCTTGTAGATTGCTCTCAGTGTATGGACATTTTGGACTCATCTGCCATGTAACTATCTCTCAGTTCATGGGTATGTTAGACTGATCTGCCAAGTTGGTAGCTCTCTATACATGAACATATTGGACTTGTCTTCCATGTAGCATGCTCTCTGTACATGGACATGTTGGACTGTCCTACAAAATAGGTAGCTCTTTGTATATGAACATATTGGATTTGTCTGCCATGTAGCTAGCTCTCAGTATATAGTCAAGTTGGAATCATTTGCCTTGTAGCTAGAACTCTGTATATGGAAATGTTGCCCTACCCTACCATGTATCTATCTTTCTGTATATGAACATATTGGACTTGTCTGTCATGTAACTAACTCTCAGTATATGAACATGTTGGACTCATCTGCCATGTAGTTATTACTTTGTATATGGTCATGTTGGATTACTCTGCCATGTAGCTAGCTCTCAGTATCTGGACACGTTGGACACATTTGCCATGTAGCTACAACTTTGTATATGGAAATGTTGCACTACTCTGCCATGTAGCTAGCTCTCTGTATATAGACAAGTTGGTCCCATCTGGCTTGTAACTAGAACTCTCTATGTGGAAATGTTGCAATTCCCTGCCATGTAGCTAGCTCTCTGTATATGGATATTTTGGACTCATCTGCCATGTAGCTAGCTCTCTGTACATGGATATGTTGAACTGGTCTACCAATTAGGTAGTTCTCTGTATATGAACATATTGAACTTGTTTGCCATGTAGCTAGCTCTCAGTATATACACAAGTTGGACTCATCTGCTTTGTAGCTAAAACTCTGTATATGGAAATGTTGCACAACCCTGACATGTAAGTGGCTGTCTGAATATGAACATATTGGACTTATCTGGCATGTAGCTAGCTCTCAGTATATGGACAATTTGGACTCATCTGCCATGCTGCTGGTACCCTGTATATGGACATGTTGTACTACTCTGCCATGTAGTTAGCACTCAGTATATGGACATGTTGGACTAATTTGCCATGTAACTAGTACCCAGTACATGGACATGTTGGACTACTCTGGATGTTTCAAGCTCCCAGTATATGGACAGGTTGGACACATCTGCCATGTAGCTAGAATTCTGCGTATGGAAATGTTGCACTACTATGCCATGAAACTAGCTCCCTGTATATAGACAAGTTGGACTCATCTGCCTTGAAGCTAGAAATCTCTATAAGGAAATGATGCACTTCCATGCCATGTAGCTAGATCTCTCTAAATGGAAATGTTGCACTACTCTGCCATGTCGCTATCTCTCTGTATACATACAAGTTGGACTCTTCTGCCTTGTAGCTAGAATTCTGTATATGGGAATGTTGCACTACCCTGCCATGTAGCTAGCTCTCTGTATATGAACATATTGGACTTGTCTGCCATGTACCTAGATGTCAGTATATGGACATGTTAGACTCATCTGCCATGTAGCAAGTGCCCTGTATATGGAAATGTTGCACTACTCTGCGATGTAGCTAGCTCTCTGTATATAGGCAAGATGGACTCATCTGCCTTGTTTCTAGAACACTGTATATGGAAATGTTGCTATACCATACCAGATAGCTACCTCTCTGTATATGGACATTTTGGACTCCTCTGCCATGTAGCTAGCTCTCTGCATGTGGATATGTTTGTCTGATATGCCAAGTAGGTAGTTCTCTGTATATGAACATATTGGACTTCTCTGCCATGTAGATATTTCTCAGTGTATGGACATGTTGGAGTCATCTGCCATGTAGCTAGTACCCTGTATATGGAAATGTTGCACTTCTCTGCCATGTAGCTAGTTCTCTGTATATAGACAAGTTCGAATCATCTGCCTTCTAGGTAGAACTCTGTATATGGAAATATTACACTGCAGTGCAATGTACCTAGCTCTCTGTACATGGACATCTTGGAGTCATCTGCCATGTAGCTAGCTCTCTGTTCATGGATACATTGTACTGATCGGCAAAATAGGAAGCTCTCTGTATATGAACATATTGGACTTTTCTGCCATGTAGCTATCTCACTGTATATGGACATGTTGGAATCATCTGCCATGTATCTAGTACACTTTATGTGGACATGTTAGACTACTCTGCCATGTAACTAGCTCTCAGTATATAGAAAAGTTGGACTCATATGCCTTGTAGATAGAACTCTGTATACGGAAATGTTGCACTACACTGCCATGTAGCTAGCTCTCTGTTTATGTACATATTGGACTTGTCTGCCATGTAGCTTGCTCTCAGTATATGGATATGTTGGACACATCTGCCATGTAGCTAAAACTCTTTATAAGGAAATGTTGTACTACCCTGCCATGTAGCTAGCTCTCTGTATATGGACATTTTGGACTAGTCTGCCATGTAGCTTGCTCCCTGTACATAGATATGTTGGACTGATCTTCCAAGTTGGTAGCTCTCTGTACTTGAACATATTGGACTTATCTGCCATGTAGCTAGCTCTCAGTATATACACAAGTTGGAGTCATTTGCCTTGTAGCTAGAATTCTGTATATGGAAATGTTGCACAACCCTGAAACGTACCTAGCATTCTGCATATGAACATATTGTACTAGTCTGTCATGTAACTAGCTCTCTGCACATGGATATGTTGGACTGAACTGTCAAGTAGGAGCTCTCTGTATATGAACATATTGGACTTCTCTGCCATGTCGCTAGCTCTCAGTATATGGACATGTTGGACTCATCTGCCATGTAGCTAGTACACTGTATATGGACATGTTGGACTATTCTGCCATGTAGCTAGATCTCAGTATATGGACAATTTGGACACATCTGCCATGTAGCTAGAACTCTCTATATGGAAATGTTGCCCTACTCTGCCATGTAGCTAGCTCTGTGTATATAAACAAATTGGACTCATCTGCCTTCCAGCTATAATTCTGTATATGGAAATGTTGCACTTCCCTGCCATGTAGCTAGCTCTATGTATATGGATATGTTGGACTGATCTGCACAGTAAGTAGCTCTATGTATATGAACATATTGGATTTGTTTGCATGTAGCTAGTTCTTAGTATATAGTCAAGTTCGAATCATCTGCCTTGTAGCTAGAACTCTGTATATGGAAATGTTACACTACCCTGTCAGGTAGCCAGCTCTTTACATATGGACATTTTGGACTCATCGTCACTGTAGCTAGCTCTTTGTACATGGATATTTTGGAGTGATCTGCTATGTAGTATCTCTCTGTATAAGGACACGTTGGACATATCTGCCATGTAGCCAGAACTCTGTATATGGAAATGTTGCACAACTCTGCCATGCAGCTAGCTCTCTGTATATAGACATTTTGGATTCATCTGCCATTTATCTAGCTCGCTGTACATGGATATGTTGGACTCCTCTTCAAAGAAGGTAGTTATCTTTGTATGAACATATTGGACTCATCTGACTTGTAGCTAGCTCTCAGTTGATGGACATGTTGGACTCATCTGCCATGAAGCTATAACTCTGTATATGGAAATATTGCACAACTCTGCCATGTAGTTATCTCTCTGTATATAGACAAGTTGGTCTCATCTGGCTTGTAGTTAGAACTCTGTATATGGAAATGTTGCAATTCCCTGCCATGAAGCTTGCTCTCTGTATACGGACATTTTGGACTCGTCTGCCATGTTGCTAGCTCTCTGTACATGTATATGTTGAACTGATCTACCAATTAGGTAGTTCTCTGTATATGAACATATTGGATTTGTCTGCCATGTCGCTAGCTCTCAGTATTTAGACAAGTTGGACTCATCTGCCTTGTAGCTAAAACTCTGTATATGGAAATGTTGCACTATCCTGCCATGTAGGTGGCTCTCTGAATATGAACATATTGGACTTGTCTGCCATGTAGCTAGCTCTCAGTATATGGACAATTTGGACTCATCTGCCATGTTGCTGGTACCCTGCATATGGATATATTGGACAACTCTGCCATGTAGCTAGCTCTCAGTATATGGACATGTTGGACTAATCTGCCATGTAACTAGTACACAGTATATGGACATGTTGGACTACTCTGGATGTAGCTAGCACTCAGTATATGGACAGATTGGACACATCTGTCATGTAGCTAGAATTCTGCGAATGGAAATGTTGCACTACTATGCTATGTAACCAGCTCTCTGTATATAGAGAAGTTGGACTCATCTGCCTTGTAGCTAGAACTCTGTATATGGAAATGCTGCACTTCCCTGCCACGTAGTTGGCTCTCTGTATATGGACATTTTGGACTCATCTGCCATATAGCTAGCTCTCTCTATATAGAAAAGATTGACTTATCTGACATATAGCTAGCTCTCAGTATAAGGACACATTGGACTCATCTGCCATGTAGCTAGTTCCCAATATATGGACATGTTGGACTACTCTGCATTATAGCTACCTCTCAGGATACAGACATGTTGGACACAACTGCCATGTAGCTAGATCTCTGTATATGGAAATGCTGCTCTACCGTGCCATGTAGCTTGCTCTCCATATATGGACACGTTGGACTCATCTGCCATGTAACTTGTACCCCATATATGGAAATGTTGGACTACTCTGCCATGTAGCTATGTCTCTGTATATAGACAAGTTGGACTCTTCTGCCTTGTAGCAAGAACACTGTATATGGAAATGTTGCACTATCCTGCTATGTAGCTAGATAGCCATATATGAACATATTGGATTTGTCTGCAATGGATCTAGCTCTCAATATGTGGACATGTTAGGCTCATCTGCAATGTAGCTAGTACCCTTTATATGGAAATGTTGCACTACTCTGCGATGTAGCTAGCGCTCTGTATATAGACAAGCTGGACTCATCTGCCTTGTAGCTAGAACACTGTATATGGAAATGTTGCACTACCCTACCAGATAGCTAGCTCTATGAATATGG
>NW_006408755.1:831710-837326 GCF_000296735.1 Chrysochloris asiatica
TCTGTACATGGATATGTTTGATAGATCTGCCAAGTTGGTAGCTCTCTGTACTTGAACATATTGGACTTCTCTGCCATGTAGCTAGTTCTCCATATCTGCCTTGTAGCTAGAATTCTAGATATGGAAATGATGCACAACCATGCCATGTACCAAGCATTCTGCATATGAACATATTAGACTAGTCTGTCATGTAACTAGCTCTCTGCACATGTATTTGTTGGACTGAACTGTCAAGTAGGAGCTCTCTGTATATGAACATATTGGACTCATCTGCCATGTAGCTAGTACACTGTATATGGCCATGTTGGACTATTCTGTCATGCAGCTAGCTCTCAGTATATGGACATGTTGGACACATCTGCCATGTAGCTAGAACTCTATAGATGGAAATGTTGCCCTACTCTGCCATGTAGTTAGCTTTGTGTATATAATCAAGTTGGACTCATTTGCCTTCTAGCTATAAGTCTGTATATGGAAATGTTGTACTTCCCTGCCATGTAGCTAGCTCTGTGTATATGGATATTTTGGACTCGTCTGCTATGTAGCTAGCTCTCTATACTTGGATATGTTGGTCTGATCTGCAAGGTAGGTAGCTCTCTGTATACGAACATATAGGATTTGTCTGCCATGTAGCTTGCTCTCAGTATATAGTCAAGTTGGTCTCATCTGCCTTGTAGCTAGAACTCTGTATATGGAAATGTTGCACTACCCTGTCAGGTAGCCAGCTCTCTGCATATGGTCATTTTGGACTCGTCTGCCCTGTAGCTAGCTCTTTATACATGGATATTTTGGACTGATCTGCCATGTAGTATTTCTCTGTATATAGACACGTTGGACATATCTGCCATGTACCTAGAACTCTGTATATGGAAATGTTGCACAACTCTGCCATGCAGCTAGCTCTCTGTATATAGACATTTTATATTCGTCTGCCATTTATCTAGCTCGCTGTACATGGATATGTTGGACTCTTCTGCCAACAACGTAGTTCTCTCTGTATGAACATATTTGACTCATCTGACTTGTAGCTAGCTCTCAGTTGATGGACATGTGGGAATCATCTACCATGAAGCTATAATTCTGTATATGGAAATATTGCACAACTCTGCCATGTAGTTATCTCTCTGTGTATAGACAAGTTGGTCTCATCTGGCTTGTAGTTAGAACTCTGTATATGGAAATGTTGCAATTCCCTGCCATGAAGCTTGCTCTCTGTATACGGACATTTTGGACTCGTCTGCCATGTTGCTAGCTCTCTGTACATGTATATGTTGAACTGATCTACCAATTAGGTAGTTCTCTGTATATGAACATATTGGATTTGTCTGCCATGTCACTAGCTCTCAGTATTTAGACAAGTTGGACTCATCTGCCTTGTAGCTAAAACTCTGTATATGGAAATGTTGCACTACCCTGCCATGTAGGTAGCTCTCGGAATATGAATATATTGGACTTGTCTGCCCTGTAGCTAGCTCTTAATATATGGTCAATTTGGACTCATCTGCCATGTTGCGGGTACCCTGCATATACACGTGTTTGACTACTCTGACATGTTGCTAGCTCTCAGTATACAGACATGTTGGACACAACTGCCATGTAGCTAGACCTCTGTATATGGAAATGTTGCACTACCATGCCATGTAGCTAGCTCTCCATATAAGGCATGTTGGACTCATCTGCCATTAGATAGTACCCTACATATGGAAATGTTGGACTACTCTACGATGTAGCTATGTCTATGTATAGAAATGTTGCACTACCCTACCAGATAGTTAGCTCTCTGTATATGGACATTTTGGATTCATCTGCCATGTAGCTAGCTCTCTGTACATGGATATGTTGGTGTGATCTGCAAAATAGTAGCTCTCTGTATATGAACATATTGGACTTGTCTGCCATGTAGTTAGTTCTCAGTATATGGATATGTTGGACTCATCTGCCATGTAGCTAGTTCCCTGTATATGTAAATGTTGCCCTAGTCTGCCATGTAGATAACTCTCAGTATATGGATACGTTGCAGACATCTGCCATGTAGCTAGAACACTGTATATGGAAATATTGCCCTACTCTGCCATGTAGCTAGTTGTCTGTATAAAGACAAGTTGGATTCTTCTGCCTTCTAGCTAGAACCCTGTATATGGAAATGTTGCACTACACTGCCAAGTAGCTATCTATCTGTATATGGACATCTTGGATTTGTCTGCCATATAGCTAGCTCTCTGTTCATGGATATGTTGGACTGATCTGCAAAATAAGTAGCTCTCTGTATATAAACATATTGGAATTGTTTGCCATGTAGCTAGCTCTCTGTATATGGGCATGTTGGACTCATCTGTCATGTATCTAATACACTCTATATGGACATGTTGGACTACTCTGCCATGTAGCTAGCTCTCTGTATATAGACTAGCTGGACTATCTGCCTTGTAGCTAGTACTCTGTATAAGGAAATGTTGCACTTCCCTGACAGGTTGCTAGCTCTCTCTATATGAACATTTTGGACGCGTCTGACATGTAGCTAGCTCTTTGTAAATGGATACTTTGTACTGATCTGCCAAGTAGGTAATTTTCTGTATATGAACATATTGGACTCGTCTGACATGGAACCAGTACCTTGAATATGGACATATTGCAATATTCTGCCATTTTGTAGCTCTCAGAATATGAACACTTTGGAGTCATCTGCCCTGTAGCTTGAACTCTGTATATGGAAATGATGCACTACTCTGCCATGTAGCTAACTCTCTGTATTTAGACTAGTAGTACTCATCTGCCTTGTAGCTAGTACCCTGTATATGGACATGTTGGACTATTCTGAAATGTAACTAGATCTCTGTATATGGACATTTTGGACACATCTGATATGTAGCTAGAACTCTGTATATTGAAAAGTTGCACTATACTGCCATGTAGCTAGCTTTCTGTATATGGACATGTTGTACTACTCTGCCATGCAGCTAGCTCTCAGTATATGAACACTTTGGACTCAATTGCCATGTAGCTAGCTCTCTGTATATGGACATTATGGACTCATCTGATATGAGCTAGCTTTCTGTGCATGGATATTTTGGACTACTCTGCCATGTAGCTAGCCCTCAATATGTGGACATGTTGGACACATCTTCCATGTAGCTAGCTCTCTGTATATGGACATATTGGAATCGTCTGACATGTAGCTAGCTCTCTGTGCATGGATATTTTGGACTGATCTGCCAAGTAGGCAGCTCTCAGTATATAGTAAAGTTGGACTCATCTGCCTTGTGGCTAGAACTCTTTATATGGAAATGTTGCACAACACTGACATGTAGCTAGCTCTCTGTATGTAGACAAGTTGGGCTCATCTTCCTTGTAGCTAAAACTCTTTATATGGAAATGTTGCACTAACCTGCTATGTAGCTAGCTCTCTGTATATGGACATTTTGGACTCGTCTGCCTTGAAAATAAAACTACATGGCAGATGTGTACAATGTGTCCAAAAACTGAGAGCTAGATATATGGCAGAGTAGTCCAACAAGTCCATATACAAGGTACTAGCTACATGCAAATGTGTCCACATTGTCTATATATTGAAAGCTAGCTATATGGCAGACAAGTCCAATATGTTCATATCCAGAGAGCTACCTAGTTTTCAGATAAATCTACCTTATCCATGTACACATGGCTAGCTACAAGGCAGACGAGTCCAAAATGTCTATATACAGAGAGTTAGCTCATGACACGGTAGTGCAAAAATTTCCATATACAGAATTCTAGCTACAAGGCAGATGAGTCTACCTTGTCTATAAACAGAGAGCTAGCTACATGGCAGGGTAGTGAAACATTACCATATACAGTGTTCAAGCCACAAGGCAGATGAGTCCAACTTGTCTTTATACAGGGAGCTAGCTACATGGCCAGGTAGTGCAACATTTCCATATACAGAGTTCTAGCCACAAAGCAGATGAGTCCAACTTTACTATATACTGAGAGGTACCTACATGGCAGAACACTCCTAAATATCAATGCTCAGAGAGCTAGCCAAGTTCCAGACGTATCCAAAATGTCCATATGCTGTGAGCTAGCTTCATGGCAGGGTAGTGCAACATTTCCACAAACAGAGTTCTAGCTACATGTAAGATGTGTCCAACATGACCATATATTGAGAGTTACCTACTTGGCAGATCAGTACTAAATATCCATGCACAGATATCTAGCTACATGTCAGACGAGTCCAAAATGTCCTTATACAGAGAGCTAGCTACATGGCAGAGGAGTGTATCATTTCCATATATAGTGTTCAAGCTACATGGCATATGAGCCCAAGTGTTTATATACTGAGAGCTAGCTACATGGTAGAGTAGTCCAACATGGCCATATAAAGACTACTACCCACATGGCAGATGTATCCAAGATGTTCATATAAAGAGAGCTAGCTATATGGCAGGGTAGTGCACCATTTCCATATACCAATTTCTAGTTAAACGGCAAATGTGTCCAATATATCCATATACAGACAGTTAGCTACATGGCAGAGTAGTACAATATGTCCATATAAAGAGTAAAGCTACATGGAAAATGTTCCCAATGAGTACATATAATGAGAGCTAGTGACATGACAGACAAGTCCAATATGTTCATATACAGAAAGGGAGCTACTTGGCAGGGTAGTGTAACATTTCCATGTACAGAGTTCTAGCAACATGGCAGATGTGTCCAACGTGACCATATACTGAGAGCTAGCTACATGGCAGAGTAGTCCAACATGTCCATATAGAGGGTATTAGCTACATGGAAGGTGTTTCCAACGTGTACTTATACTGAGAGTTCACTACATGGCAGACAAGTCCAATATGTTCATATACAAAAAGCTAGCTACATCGCAGTGTAGTGCAACATTTCCATGTACTGAGTTCTAGCTTCATGGCAGATGTGTCCAACGTGTCCATATACTGAGAGCAAGCTACATGGCAGATGAGGTCAAAATGGCCATATAGAGAGAGCAAGCTACATGAAAGAATAGTTCATCATTACCATATACAGTGTTAAATGTGCATGGCAGAGGAGTCCTAAGTGTTCATATACTGAGAGCTATCTACATGGCAGAGCAGTCCAACATGTCCATATAAAGAGTACTAGCTACCTGGTTAATGACTCCAACATATCCATATAGTGTGAGCAAGCTACATGGCAGAGAAGTCCAATATGTTCATATACAGAAAGCTACCTACTTGGCTAATCAGTTCAACATATCCATGTACAGAGAGCTATCAACATGGCAGGGTAGTGCAACATTTCCATATACAGAGTTCTAGATACATGGCAGATGTGTCCAAAAAGTTCATATACTGAGAGCTACCTACATGCTAGATCACTCCAACATGTCCATATACAGTGTACTAGCTACATGGCAGATGAGTCCAACATGTGCATATACTGAGTGCTAGCTACACTGCAGATATGTCCAATATGTCCATATGAAATAGAAGAATTCTACCAACTTCTTCAGTCTGAAATCGATCAAACATGCAATCAAGATGTATTGCTCATTACTGGTGACTGGCATGCAAAAGTAGGGAGCAAAGAGGAGGGACCAGTAGTTGGAAAATTTGGACTTGGTGATAGAAATGATGCTGGAGA
>NW_006408755.1:839706-841835 GCF_000296735.1 Chrysochloris asiatica
TCGATGGCACCTGACAACAACAACAACAACAAACTCGATGGCATATAAGTCCAATATGCTCATATACAAAGAGCTACCTACTTGGCAGGTCAGTCCAATATAGCCATGTAAAGAGAGATAGCTACATGGCAGACAAATCCAAAATGTCCATATACAGAGAGCTAGCTACATGGCAAGGTAGTGCAACATTTCCATATACAGAGTTCTAGCTACATGGCAGATGTGGCCAATGTGTCCATATACTGAGAGCTAGCTAAATGGATGAGTAGTCCAACATGTCCATATACATGGTACTAACTACCTGACTAATGAGGCCAACATGTCCATCTACTGAGAGCTAACTACATGGCAGAACTCTCCAACATGTTCATATACAGGTTACTAGCTAAATGGCAGACGAGTCCATCATGTCCATATAATGAACGCTAGCTAACCGCGGATTTGTCCAGCATGTCCATATACAGGGAGCAAACTTCATGGCATATAAGTCCAATATGTTCATATACAAAGAGCTACCTACTTGGCAGATCAGTCCTACATAGCCATGTACAGAGAACTAGCTACATGGCATTCAAGTCCAAAATGTCCAAACACAGAGAGCTATCTACATGACAGTGTAGTGCAACATTTACATATACAGAGTTCTAACTACAAGGCAGATGAGTCCTAATTGTCTATATACAGAGGGGTAGGTACATGGCAGAGTAGAGCACCATTTCCATATGTAGAGTTCTAGCCATATGGCAGATGTGTCCAACCTGTCCATATACTGAGAGCTAACTATATGTCAGAACATTACAACATATCCATATACAAGGTTCTATCTACATAGCAGATGAGTCCAACATGTCCATATACTGAGAGCTAGCTAGATGACAGACAATTCCTGTATGTTCATATACAGAGAGCTACCTACTTGTCAGATAAGTCCAACATATTCATGTACAGAGAGCTAGCTACATGTCAGACGAGTCCAAAATATCCATATGCAGACAGCAAGCTACATGGCAGAGTAGTCCATCTTTTCCATATACAGATTTCAAGCTACATGGCAGATGAGTCCTAAGTGTTCATATACTGAGAGCTATCTACATGGCAGAACATTCCAACATGTTCATATAAAGAGTACTAGCTACCTGGCTAATGACTTCAACATGTCCATATAGTGTGAGCTAGCTACATGGCAGAGAAGTCCAGTATGTTTATATACAGAGAGCTACGTACTTGGAAAATCAGTTCAACATATCCATGACAGAGAGCTATCTACATGGGAGGGTACAGAAACATTTCCATATACAGAGTTCTAGCTACAAGGCAGATGAGTATAACTTGTGTATATACAGAGAAAAAACTACATGGCAGAGTAGTACAACATTTCCATATACAGAGTTCTAGCTACATGGCAGATGTGTCCAACGTGTCCATATACTGAGAGCTACTTACATGGTAGATCAGTCAAACATGTCCATATACATGGTACTAGCTACATGGCAGATGAATTCAACATGGCCATATAGGGGTGCTAGCTACACTGCAGATGTGTCCAATATGTTCAAATACTGGGAGCTAACTAGATGGCAGATAAGTCCAATATGTTTATATACAAAGAGCTAACTACTTGGAAGATCAGTCCAACATAGCCATGTACAGAGAGCTAGCTACATGGCAGATTAGTCCAAAATGTCCTTTTTTTCAGTGAGCTATCTACATGGCAGGGTAGTGCAACATTTACATATACAGAGTTATAACTACAAGGCAGATGAGTCCTAATTGTCTATATAAGAGAGGTAGCAACATGGAAGAGTAGAGCAACATTTCCATGCACAGAGTTCTAGCTATATGGCAGATGTGTCCAACATGTCCATATACTGAAAGTTAACTACATGGCAGAACAGTCCAACATGTCCATATATAGAGTACTAGCTACATGGCAGACGAATCCAAAATGTCCATATACAGAGAGCTAGCTGCATGGCAGGGTAGTGCAACATTTCCATATACAGAATTCTACTTACAAGGCAGATGATTCCCACTTGTCTATATACTGAGAGCTAGCTACATGGCTGACAAGTCCAATATATTCATATACAGAGAGCTTCCTATTTGGTAGATCAGTACAACATATCCAT
>NW_006408755.1:842325-849851 GCF_000296735.1 Chrysochloris asiatica
CAACATTTCCCTATACAGAGTTCTAGCCACAAGGCACATGAATCCAATTAGTCTATATATAGAGAGCTAGTTACATGGCAGAGTAGTGCATCATTTCCATAAACAGAGTCCAAGCTACAAGGCAGATGAGTCCAAAGTGTTCATATACTGAGAGCTAGCTCCATGTAAGTGTAGTCCAACATGTCCATATAAAGAGTACTAGCTACCTTGCATATGAGTCCGACATGTCCATATATTGAGAGCTAGCTGCATGGCTGATGAATCAAATATGTTCATATACAGATAGCTATGTACTTGGCAGATCAGTCCAACATATCCATGTACAGAGAGCTAACTGCATGGTAGGGTAATCAAACATTTGCATATATAGAGTTCTAGCTTCAAGCAGATGAGTCCAAACTGTCTATATACAGACAAGGGTACTAGGTACCAGGCTAATTAATCCAGTGTGTCCATATTTTGAGAGCTAGCTACTTGGCAGAAAATACAAAATGTTCATATACATAGAGTTACCTATTTGGCATATCAGTCAAACATATCCAAGTACAGACAGCTAGCTACAAGGCAGAGCAGTCCATCATTTCCATATACAGAGAGTTCAAGCTTCATGGCAGATGCGTCCAAAATATCCATATACAGAGAGGAGCTACATGGCAGGGTAGTGAAACATTTCCATATACAGAATTCTAACTACAAGGCAGATGAATCCAACTTGTCTATATACAGAGCTAGCTACATGGCCAGGTAGTCCAACATTTCCATATAAAGGGTACTAGCTACATGGCAGATGAGTCTAACATGCACATATACTGAGAGACAGCTACATGGCAAACAAGTACAGTATGTTCTTATACAGAGAGCTATGTACTTGGCAGATCAGTGCAACATATACATATCCACAAAGCAAACTACATGTCAGACGATTAAAAAATGTCCATATATAGAGAGGTAGCTACATGGCATGGTGGTGCAACATTTCCATGTACACAGTTCTAGCTATTAGGCAGATGATCCCAACTTGTCTATATACAGAGAGCTACCTACATGGCAGAATAGTGCAACATTTCTATATACGGAGTTCTAGATACGTGGCTGAGGTGTCCAACATGTCCATATACTGCGAGCTACCTACATGACAGATCAGTATAAAATATCCATGGACAGAGAGGTAGACACATGGCAGACGAGTCCAAAATGTCTATATAAAGAGAGCAAGCTACATGGCAGAGCAATGCATCTTTTCCATATACCGAGTTCAGGCTGCATGGCAGATGAGTCCAAAGTGTTCATATACTGAGAGCTAGCTACATGGCAGAGTAGGCCAACATGTCCATATAAAAAGTACTTGCTACTTGGCTAATGAGTCCAATGTGTCCATATACTGAGAGCTAGCTACATGGCAGAAGAGTTCAAAATGTCCATATACAGAGAGCGAGCTACATGGCAGAGTAGTCCAACATGTCCATATACAGAGTTCTAGGTACATGGCATATGTGTCCAACGCGTTCAACTACTAAGAGCTAGCTACATGGCAGATATGTCCAATATGTTCATATAAAGAGAGCTAGCTACATGGCAGTGTATTCCAACATTTACATATATAGAGTTCTAGTTACAAGGCCGACGATTACAACTCATCTATATACAGACTAGGGAACTAACTACCAGGCTGATTAATCCAACGTGTCCATATATTGAGAGCTAGGTACATGAAAGAAAAATCCTATATGTTCATATACAGAGAGCTACCTACTTGACAGATCAGTCCAACATATCCATGTACAGAGAGCTAGCTACATGGCAGGTGAGTCCAAAATGTCCGTATATAGAGAGCTAGCTACATGGCAGGGTAGTGCAACATTTCCATATACAGAGTTCCAGCTACAAGGCAGATGTGTCCAACGTGTCCATATACTGAGAGTTAACTACATGCTAGATCAGTCCAACATGTCCATATACAGGGTACTAGCTACATGGCAGATGAGTCCAACATGTCCATATACTGAGCGCTAGCTACACTGCAGGTGTGTTCAACATGTCCATATACTGGGAGCTAACTACATGGTAGATAATTCCAATATGTTCATATTCAAAGAGCGACCTACTTGGCAGATCAGTCCAACATAGCTATGCACAGAGAACCAGCTACATGGCAGCCAAGTCTAAAATGTCCATATACAGAGAGCTATCTACATGGCAGGATAGTGCAACATTTACATATACAGAGTTCTATCTACAGGACAGATGAGTCCTAATTGTCTATATACAGAGAGGTAGCAACATGGCAGAGTAAAGCAACATGTCCATATACAGCGTTCTAGCTATACGGCAGATGTGTCGAGTGTGTCCATATACTGAGAACTAACTAAATAGCAGAGCAGTCCAACATGTCCATATACAGGGTACTAGCTACATGGCAGATGAGTCCAACATATCCATATACTGAGCACTAGCTAAACTGAATATGTGTCCAATATGTCCATATACTGGGAGCTAACTACTTGGCAGATAAGTCCAATATGTTCATATACAAAGAGCTACCTACTTGGCAGATCTCTCCAACATAGGCATATACAGAGAACTAGCTACATGGCAGACGTGTCTAAAATGTCCATATACAGAAAGGAATGTACATGGCAGGGGAGTGCAACATTTACATATACAGCGTTCTAACTAAAAGGCAGCTGAGTCCAAATTGTCTATAAACATAGAGGTAGCAACAAGGCAGAGTATACCAACATTTTCATATACAGAGTTCTAGCTATATGGCATATGTGTCCAACATGTCCATATACTGAGAGCTAACTACATGGCAGAACAGTCCAACATGTCCATATACAGGGTACTAGCTACATAGCAGATGAGTGCAACATGTCCATATACTGAGAGCTAGCTAGATGGTAGACAAGTCCAGTGTGTTCATATACAGAGAACCTACTTGGCAGATCAGTCAAACATATCCATGTACAGAGAGCTAGCAACATGGCAGATGTGTCCAAAATGTCCGTATACAGAGAGCTATCTACATGACAGGGTAGTGCAACATTTCCATATACAGAGTTCAACCTACAAGGCAGATGAGTTCAAAATGTCCATATACAGAGAGCTAGCTACATGGCAGGGTAGTGCAACATTTCCATATACAGAATTCTAGCTACAATACAGATGAGTCCAACATGCCCATATACTGAGATCTAGCTAAATGATAGTGTAGTGCAACATTTACATATACAGATTTCTACGAGCAAGGCAGATGAATCCAACTTGTCTATATACAGTGAGCTAGCTACATGGGAGATTTGTGCAACATTTCCATATACAGAGCTCTAGGTACATGGCAGATGTGTCCAATGTGTCCATATACTGAGAGCTACCTACCTGACAGATCAGTCTAAAATATCCATGCAGAGAGAGCTAGTGACATATCAGATGAGTCAATAATGTTCACATACAGAGAGCTAGCTCCATGGCAGAGGAGTGCACCATTTCCATATACAGAGTTCAAGCTACATGGCAGATGAATATAAAGTGTTCATATACTGAGGGCTAGCTACATGGCAGAGTAGTCTAATATGTCCATATAAAGACTACTAGCTACCTGGCTAATGAGTCCGACATGTCCATATATTGAGAGCTAGCTACATGGCAATCTAGTGCAATATGTTCATAAACAGATAGCTACGTACTTGGAAGACCATTCCAACATATCCATATACAGAGAGCTAGCTACAGGAAGACAAGTACAAAATGTCGATATACAGTGAGCTAGCTACATGACAGTGTAGTGCAACCTTTCCATATACAGAGTTCTAGCTACATGGCAGATGAGTCCAACTTGTCTATATACAGAGAGCAAACTACATGGAAGAGTAGTGCAACATTTCCAAATATGGACAAATATACATGGCAGATTTTTCCAACTTGCCCATATACTGAGAGCAACCTACATGATAAATCAGTCCAACATGTCCATATATAGGGTACTAGCTACATGGCACATGTGTCCAACATGTCCATATACTGAGCGCTAGCTACACTGCAGATATTTCCAATATGTCCATATACTGGGAGCTAACTACATGGCAGATTATTCCAATATGTTCATAAACAAAGAGCTACCTACTTGGCTGATCAGTCCAACTTAGCCATGTACAGAGAACTAGCTACATATCAGACGAGTCCAAATTGTCCATAAACAGAGTGCTATCTACATGGCAGGGTAGTGCAACATTTACATATACAGAGTTCTAACTACAAGTAAGATGAGTCCTCCTTGTCTATATACAGAGAGGTAGCTAAATGGCAGAGTAGAGCAACATTTCCATATACAGAGGTTTAGCTATATGGCAGATGTGTCCAATGTCTCCATATACTAAGAACTAACTACATGGCAGAACAGTCCAACATGTCCATATACAGGGTACTAGCTACATAGCAGATAAGTAAAACATGTCCATATACTGAGAGCTAGCTAGATGGCAGCCAAGTACAGTATGTTCATATACAAAGAGCTATCTACTTGGCAGATCAGTGCAACATATCCATGTACAGAGAGCTAGCTACATGGCAGACGAGTCCAAAATATCGATATAGAGAGAGCTAGCTGCATGGCAGGGTAGTGCAATATTTCCATATACAGAATTCTACTTACAAGGCAGATGATTCCAACTTGTCTATATACTGAGAGCTAGCTACATGGAAGACAAGTCCAATATGTTCATATATATAGAGCTTCCTACTTAGCAGATCAGTACAGCATATCCATGTACAGAGAGCTAGCTACATGGCAGACGTGTCCAAAATGAGCGTATACAGAAAGCTTGCTACATGACAGGGTAGTTCAACATTTCCACATACAGAGTTCTAGCTACAAGGCAGATGAGTCCAAATGTCCATATACAGAGAGCTAGCTACATGGCAGAGAAGTGCAACATTTCCATATAGAGAATTCTAGCTACAAGGCAGATGAGAGCAACATGTCCATATACTGTGAGCTAACATCATGGCAGACGAGTCCAAAATATCCATATACAGAGAGCTAGCTACATGACAGTGTTGTGCAACATTTCCTTATACAGAGTTCCACCTGCAAGGCAGATGAGTCCAACTTGTCTATATACAGAGAGCTAGCTACATGGCAGAGTAGTGCAACATTTCCGTATAAAGAGCTCTAACTACATGGCAGATGTGTCCAAGGTGTCCATATACTGAGAGCTACCTACCTGACAGATCAGTCTAAAATATCCATGCAGAGAGAGCTAGCGGCATGTCAGACAAGTTGAAAAAATCCATATCCAGAGAGCAAATTCCATGGCAGGGTAGTGCAACATTTCCAAATACAGAGTTCAAGCCACAAGGCAAATGAATCCAACTTGTCTATATAGAGAGAGCTAGTTACGTGACAGAGTAGTACATCATTTCCATACACAGAGTTCAAGCTACAAGGCAGATGAGTCCAAAGTGTTCATATACTGAGGTCTAGCTCCATGGCAGAGTAGTCCAACGTGTCCATATAAAGAGTACTACCTACCTTGCTAATGAGTTCATCATGTCCATATACTTAGAGCTAGCAACATGGTATAGTAGTGCATTATTTCCATATATAGAGAGTTCAAGCTAAATGGCAGATGAGTCCAAAGTGTTCATATACTGAGAGCTAGCTACATGACAAGAGTAGTCCAACATGTCCATATAAAGAGTACTAGCTACCTGGCTAATGAGTCCGACATGTCCATATATTGAGAGCTAGTTACACGGCAGACAAGTCCAATATGTTCATATACAGATAGCTACGTACTTGGCAGATCAGTCCAACATATACATATACAGAGAGCTAGCGACATGGCAGACAAGTATAAAATATCCATATACAAAGAGCTAACTACATGGCAGTGTAGACCAACATTTCCATATATAGAGTTCTAGCTACAAGTCAGATGAGTCCAACTTGTCTATATACAGACAGGGATACTAGCAACCAGGCTATTTACTCCAATGTGTCCATATATTGAGAGCTAGCTACATGGCAGGAAAATCCAATATGTTCATATACATAGAGCTACCTACTAGGAAGATCAATCAAACATATCCACGTACAGAGAGCTAACTACATGGCAGCCGAGTCCAAATGTACATATACAGAGAGCTAGCTACATGACAGGGTAGTGAAACATTTCCATATACAGAGTTCCATATACAAGGCAGATAAGTCCAACTTGTCTATATACAGAGCTAGCTGCATGGCTGCGTAGTCCAACATTTCCATACACAGGGTACTAGCTACATGGTAGATGAGTCCAACATGCACATATACTGAGAGATAGCTACATGGCAGACAAGTCCAAAATGTTCATATACAGAGAGCTACCTACTTGGCAGATCAGTACAACATATCCACATACACAGATCAAGCTACATGGCATACAAGTCCAAATGTCCATATACAGAGAGCAAGATACATGGCAGAGTAATGCATCTTTTCCATATACTGAGTTCAGACTACATGGCAGATGAGTCCAAAGTGTTCATATACTGAGAGCTAGCTACATGGCAGAGAAGTCAAGCATGTTCATATACACATAGCTACCTACTTGACAGATCAGTCCAACATATCCCTGCACAGAGAGCTAGCTACATGGCAGAAGAGTCCAAAATGTCCATATACAGAGAGCTAGCTACATGGCAGAGTAGTCCATCATGACCATATACAGAGTTGTAGGTACAAGGCAGATGAGTCCAACTTGTCTATATAAAGAGAGCTAGCTACATGGCAGAGTAATGCATCATATCCATACACAGAGTTCAAGCTACAAGGCAGATAAGTCCAAAGTGTTCATATACTGAGAGCTAGCTACATGACAGAGAAGTCCAAAATGTCCATCTAAAGTGTACTAGCTACCTGGCTAATGAGTCCGACATGTCCATATATTGAGAGCTGGCTACATGGCAGACAAGTCCAATATGTTCATATAAAGATAGCTACGTACTTGGCAGATCAGTCCAACATATCCATGTTCAGAGAGCTAGCTACATGGCAGATGAGTCCAACATGTCCATATATAGAGAGCTAGCTACATTGCAGAGTAGTGCAACATTTCCATATACAGAGTTCTAGCTACAAGACAGAAGACTCCTACTTGTCCATATACAGAGAGCTAGATACATGGCAGAGTAGTGCAACATTTCCATATATGGAGTTCTAGCTACATGGCTGATGTTTCCAACATGTCCGTATACTGAGAGCTACCTACATGGCAGGTCAGTCTAATATATCCATGCACAGAGAGCTAGATACATGAAAGATGAGTCCAAATGTCCATATACAGAGTGCTAGCTACTTGGCAGAATAGTGCATCTTTTCCATATACAGATTTCAGGCTACATGGCAGATGAGTCAAAGTGTTCATATACTGAGAGCTAGATACAAGGAGCTGTGGTAGTGTAGTGGTTCCAAATCGGGCTGCGAACCTTAAGGTCAGCGGTTCGAAACTAAGAGCCGCTCCGCGGGAGAAAGATGAGGCTTTCTA
>NW_006408755.1:849951-853513 GCF_000296735.1 Chrysochloris asiatica
GGGCTGCGAACCTTAAGGTCAGCGGTTCGAAACTAAGAGCCGCTCCGCGGGAGAAAGATGAGGCTTTCTACTCCCGTAAAGTTTACACCCTCGGAAACCATGTACAGGGTCGCTATGGGTAGGAACCGACTCGACGGCACTTAACAACAACAACAATATACATGGCAGCGTGGGTCAACATGTCCATATAAAAAGTACTCGCTACTTGGCCAATGAGTCCAACGTGTGCATATACTGAAAGCTAGCTACATGGAAGACAAGTCCAATATGTTCATATACAGAGAGCTAACTACTTGACAGATCAGTCCAATACATCCATGTACAGAGAGTTAGTTACATGGCAGACGAGTGCAAATTGTCCATATACAGAGAGATAGCTACATGGCAGGGAAGTGCATCATTTCCAAATAAATAGTTCTATCTACATGGCAGATGTGTCCAACGTGTCCATAAACAGAGATCTAGGTACAAGCAGAGTAGTCCAACATGTCCATTTCCAGGGTACAAGCTACATAACAGATGAGTACATCATGTCCATATACTGAGAGCTAGCTACATGGCAGAAAAGTCCAATATGTTGATATACAGAGAGCTATCTACATGGCAGATCAATCCAACATATCCATGTACACAGAGCTAGCTACATGGCAGATGAGTCCAAATTGTCCATATACAGAGTGCTAGGTACATGGCATGGTAAGGCAATATTTCCATATATAGAGTTCTAGATACAAGGCAGATAAGTCCAATTTGTCTCGAAACAGAGAGCTATCTACATGGCAGGGTAGTGCAACATTTACATATATATTACTCTAGCTACAAGGTAGAAGATTCCAACTTGTCTATATACAGAGAGCTAGCTACATGGTAGAGTAGTACAACTTGTCCATATAAATGGTACTAGCTACATGGCAGAAGTGTTCAACATGTCCATGTACCAAGAGCTAGCTGCATGTCAGACAAGTCCAAAATTTCCATATACCAAGACCTAGCTAAATAGCAGAGTAGTGCATCATTTCCATATACAGAGTTCAAGCTACATGGCAGATAAGTCCAAAGTGTCCATATACTGAGAGCTAGCTATATGGCAGACAAGTCCAATAAGTTCATATACAGAGAAATACCTACTTGGCAGATCAATACAACATATCCATGCACAGAGACCTAGTTACATGGCATACGAGTCCAAAATCTCCATATAAAGAGAGCTAGCTACATGGCAGTGTAGTGCAACATTTCTTTTTACAGATTTCTAGCTACGAGGTAGATGAGTCCAACTCCTCTATATACGAGCTAACTACATGGCATGGAAGTGCAACATTTCCATATACAGACTTCTCGCTACAAGGCAGATGAGTCCAACTTCTCTATATACAGAGAGCTAGCTACGTGGCAGAGTAGTGTAACATGTTCATATACCGGATACTAGCTACATGGCAGATGAGTCCAACATGTCCATATATTGAGATTTAGCTACATGGCAGATGAGTCCAATATGTTCATATACGGAGAGATACCTACTTGGCAGATCAGTCCAACATATCCATATGCTGATAGCTACCTACATTACATATGAGTCCAACGTGTTCATATACAGAAATCTAGCTACATTACAGGGTAATGCAACATTTCCATATACAGAGTTCTAGCTACAAGGCAGATGAGTTCAACTTTTCTATATTCAGAGAGCTAGCTAAATGGCAGGGAAGTGTACCATTTCCATACACTGAGTTCTAGCTACAAGGCTGATGAGTCGAACTTGTCCATATACTGAGAGCTAGCTACCTGACAGACCTGTACAAAATTGTAATATAGACAGAGCTAGCTAAATTGCAAAGTAGAGCATAATTTCCATACACCGAGTATAAGCTACATGGCACATGAGTCCAAAGTGTCCATATACTGAGAGCTAGCTACATGGCAGCGTAGTGCAACATGCCCATATACAGGGTACTAACTACATGGCAGATGGGTTCAACTTGTCCATATACTGAGAGCTAACTTCATGTCAGATGTGTCCAAAATATCCATATACTGAGAGCTAGCTAAACGGCAGAGCAGTGCATTATTTCCATATACAGAGTTCAAGCTACATGGCAGATGAGTCCAAAGTGTTTTTATACTGAGAGCTAGCTACATGGCAGACAAGTCCAATATGTTCATACACAGAGAGATACCTACTTGGCAGATCAGTCCAACATATCCATGCACAGAGAGCTAGCTACATGTCAGACAAGGCCAAAATGTCCATATACAGAGAGCTAGCTTCATGGCAGGGTAGTGCAACATTTCCATATACAGAGTTCTAGCTACAAGGCAGATAAGTCCAACTCGTCTACATACAGAGAGCTAGCTACATGCTATGGAAGGGCAACATTTCCATATACAGAGTTCTAGCTACAAGGTAGATGACTCCATCTTGTCTATGTATAGAGAGCTAGCTATATGGCAGATTAGTTCAATGTGTCCAAATACAGGGTACTAGCTACGTGGCATATGAGTCCAACATGTCCATATACAGAGAGCAAGCTACATGGCAGACAAGTCCAATATATTAATATACAAAGAGCTAGCTACATCACTAGTAGTGCAACATTTCCATATACAGAGTTCTAACTACATGGCATATGTTTCCAACGTGTCCATATACTGAGAGTTTGCTACATGGCAGAGTATTCTAATATGTCCATATACAGGTACTAGCTACATGGCAGATGAGTCCAACATGTCCAGATACTGAGAGCTATCTACGTTGCAGACAAGTCCAATATGTTCATATACAGAGAGCAAACTACTTGGCAGATCAGTCCAACATATCCCTGCACAGAGAGCTAGCTGCATGTCAGACCTGCATGTCAGTCCAAAATGTCCACATACAGAGAATTAGCTACATAGCAGGGTAGTCCAACATTTCCTTAAACAGAGTTCTAGCTACATGGTAGATGAGTCCAACATGTCCATATATAGATAGCTAGCTAAATGGCAGAGAAGAACATAATTTCAATACACAAAGTTCAAGCTACATGGCAGATGAGTCCAAAGTGTCCATATAGTGAGAGCTAGCTACATGGCAGAGTAGTGCAACATGCCCATATACAGGGTACTAGCTAAATGGCAGATGAGTCCAACTTATCCATATACTGAGAGCTAGCTATATGGCAGATGAATCCAAAATGTCTATATAAAGAGAACTAGCTGAAAGGCAGAGTAGGCATCATGTCTATGTACAGAGTTCAAGCTACATGGCAGATGAGTCCAAAGTGTTCATATAATGAGAGCAAGCTGCATGGCAGACAAGTCCAATATGTTCATATACCGAGAGATAACTACTTGGCATATCAGTCCAACACATCCATGCACAGAGAGCTAGTTATATGTCATACCAGTCCAAAATGTCCATATACAGAGGGCTAGATAAATGGCAGGGTAGTGCAACATTTCCACACACAGAGTTCTAGCTACAAGGCAGATGAGTCCTACCTGTCTATATACAAAGACCTAGTTACATGGCAGACAAGTGCAACGTGTCCAAATACAGGGTACTAGATACATGGCAGATGAG
>NW_006408755.1:853613-854512 GCF_000296735.1 Chrysochloris asiatica
TGTCCATATACAGAGAGCTAGCTACATGGCAGGGTAGTGCAACATTTCCATATACAGAGTTTTAGCTACAAGGCAGATGAATCCAACTTTTCCATATACTGAGAGCTAGCTACATGTCAGACGAGTCGAAAATGTCCATATACAGAGAGCAAGGAAAATAACAGAGTAGTGCATCATTTCCATATACAGAGTTCAAGCTACATCGTAGATGACTCCAAAGTGTCCTTATACTGTGAGCTATCTTCATGGCAGAGGAATTCAACGTGTCCATGTACAGGGTACTATCTAAAAGGCATAAGAGTCCAACTTGTCTACTTACAGAGAGCCAGCTACGTGGCAGAGTACTGCCACATGACCAGATACATGGTACTAGCTCCATGGCAGATGAGTTCAACATGTCCATATACACAAACCTAGCTACATGGCAGACAAGTCCAATATGTTCATAGACAGGAACCTAGCTACATGGCAGGGTAGTGCAAAATTTCCATATACAGAATTTTAGCTACATGGCAGGTGTGTCCAACGTGTCCATATACTGAGAGCTAGCTACATGGCAGACAATTCCAATATGTTCATATACAGAGAGCTAGCTATATGGCAGGGTAGTGCAACATTTCCATATACAGAGTTCTAAATACATGGCAGATGTTTCCTACGTGTCCATGTATTGAGAGTTTGCTACATGGCAGAGTAGGCTAACATGTCCATATACAGTTACTAGCTACATGGCAGATGAGTCCAATATGTCCATATACTGAGAGCTAGCTACATGGCAGAGTATTCTAACAGGTGCATATACAGTGGATCAACTATCAACACTTGCGGAAGTAGCAGTCAAGAGATCAGACGACGTATTGCACTGGGCAAATCTGCTGCACAGGAACTTTTTAAAGTGT
>NW_006408755.1:854712-856571 GCF_000296735.1 Chrysochloris asiatica
GAGAAGGATGTCATGCTGGGTAGGGTGGAGGGTCAGAGAAAAAGAGGAAGACCCCCAACGAGATAGATCAGCCAGGTGGCATCATTGATGGACTCAGGTGTGGCAGCAGTAGTGAGGTTGGCCCAGGATCGAACATTGTTTCGTTCTGCTGTGCATAGGGTCGTTATGAGTCGGTTCGTACTCGATGGCACCTGACAACAACCACAACAAAGGTACATGTCAGATGAGTCCAACATGTCCATATCCTGAGAGCTAGCTTCATGGCAGAGAAGTCCAATATGTTCATATACAGAGAGTTAGCTACATGGCAGAGTAGCACAAAATTTCCATATACAGAGTTCTAGCTACAAGGCAGATGAGTCCTACCTGTCTATATACAGAGACCTAGCTACATGTGTCCAACTTTGCCATATACTGAGAGCTACTTGCATGGCAGATTACTCTTAAATTTGCATTCACAGAGAGCTAACTACATATCAGACTAGTCCAAAATATCCATATATAGTGTTCTAGCTACATGGCAGATGTGTCCAATGTGTCCATATACTGAGAGTTAGCTACATGGCAGAGGAATCCAAAATGTCCATATAAAGGGAGCTAGCTTTATGGCAGGTAGGGCAACATTTCCATATACAGAGTTCTAGCTGCATGGCAGAAGATTCCAAGTGTTCTATATAAAGAGAGCTAGCTATATGGCAGAGGAGTGCATCATTTCCATACATAGAGTTCAAGCTACATGGCAGATGAGTCCAACATTTCTATATAAAGAGAGCTTGCTATATGGCAGAGTTGTGCATCATATCCATATACAGAGTTCAAGCTACATGGCAGATGTGTCCAACGTGTGGCAGACAAGTACAATATGTTCATATACAGAGAGCTACCTAGTTGGCAAATCAGTCCAACATATCCATTTAAAGAGGGCTAACTACATTGCAGATGAGTCCCAAACGTCCATATACAGAGAGCTAGCTAGATGACAGATGTGTTAAACGTGTCTAAATACTGAGAGCTACCTGCTTGGAAGATCAGTCCAACATATCCATGTACAGAGAGCTAGCTACATGACAGACAAGTCCAATATGTGCATATATACAGAGCTACCTATATGGCAGGCTAATGCAACATTTCAATATACAGAGTTGTAGCTACATGGCAGATGTGTCCAAAATGTCCATATATGGAAAGCTAGCTACATGGCAGGTTAGTGCCTCATTTCCTTCTACAGAGTTCAAGCTCCATGGAAGATGAGTCCAACATGTCCCTATACTGAGAGCTGGCTACATGGCAGACAAGTCCAATATGTTCATATACAGAGAGCTAGCAACATGGCAGGGTAGTCCAACATTTCGATATACAGACAACTAGCTACCTCGTGGAGTAGTGCAACATTTCCATAAACAGAGTTCAAGCTACATGTCAGAGGAGTCCAAAGTGTACATATATTGAGTGCTAGCTACATGGCAGAGTAGTCCAACATGTCCATATAAAGAGTACAAGCTATATGGCAGATGTGTCCAACGTGTCCATGTACTGAGAGCTAGCTACTTGGCAGACAAGTTCAATATGTTCATATACAGACAGCTAGCTACATTGCAGCATAGTGCAACATTTCCATAGGCAGAATTCTAGCTACATGGCCCATGTGTCCAACGTGTCAATATACAGAGAGCTAGATACATGGCAAGTAGTATAACATGTACTTATACAGGCTACTAGTTACATGGCAGACAAGTCCAATATGATCATATACAAGAGAGACACCTACTTGGCAGATCAGTCCTACATATCTATGTAGAGATAGCTAACTACTTGGCAGATGCGTCCAGAATGTTCATATACAGAGAGCTATCTACATG
>NW_006408755.1:857026-865723 GCF_000296735.1 Chrysochloris asiatica
TCTAATCCCGTAAAGATTTACACCCTCGGAAACCCTGTACAGGGTCGCTATGGGTCAGAACTGACTCGATGGCACATAACAACAACAACAACAACCTACTTGGGAGATCAGTCCAACATATCCATGCTCAGATAGTTAGCTACATGTCAGATGAGTCCAAAACGTCCATATACAGAGAGTTAGGTACATGGCAGGATAGAGCAACAGTTCCATATACAGAGTTCTAGATACATGGCAGACGTGTCCAACGTGTTCATAAACTGAGAGCTACCTACATGGCAGATCAGTCCAAATTTCCATGCACAGAGAGCTAGCTACTTGGCATACGAGTCCAAAATGTCCATATACAGAGAGCTAGCTACATGGCAGGGTAATACAACATTTCCATACACAGAGTTCCATCTACAAGTCAGATGAGTCCAACTGGTGTATGTACAGAGAGCTAGTTACATGGCAGAGTTGTGCAACATGTCCATACACAGGGTTCTAGCTCCATGGAAGAGATATCCAACGTGGCTCTATTCTGAGAGATAGCTACATGGCAGAGAAGTCCAACATGTCCATATACAGGGGACTAGATACTTGGCAGACAAGTCCAATATTTTCATATATAGAGAGGTACCTACTTGGCAGATTCGTCCAACATATCCATGTACAGAGAACTAGCTACATGGCAGAGTAGTGCATCATTTCCATATACAGTGTTCAAGCTACATGGCAGATGAGTCCAAAGTGTTCATATACTGAGGGCTAGCTACATGGCAGACAAGTCCAATATGTTCATATACAGAGATCTACCTACTTGGCAAATCAGTCCAACATGTCCATGTACAAAGAGCTAGCTACATGGCAGATGTGTCCAAAATATCCATATACAGAGAGCTAGCTACATGGCAGAGTAGTCCAACATGTCCATATAAAGAGTACAAACTACATGGCAGATGTGTCCAACGTGTCCATAACCTGATAGCTAGCTAAATTGCAGACAAGTCCAATATGTTCATTTAGAGAGAGCTAGCTACATGGCAAGGTAGTGCAACATTTCCATATATAGAGTTCCAGCTAAATGGCAGATGCGTCCAAAGTGTCCATATACAGAGCGTTAGCTACATGGCAGAGTAGTACAACATGAATATATACAGGGTCCTCGATACATGGCAGATGAGTCCAACATGTCCATATACTGAGAGCTAGCTGCATGGCAGACAAGTCCAATGTGCTCTTACACAGAGAGCTACCTACTTGGCAGATCAGTCCAACATATCCATGTACGGAGAGCTAGCTATATGGCAGAGGAGTCCAAAAAGTCCATATACAGAGAGCTAGTTACATGGCAGGGTAGTGCAACATTTCCATATACAGAGTTCTAGCTACAAGGCAGATGAGTCCTAATTGTTTATATACAGAGAGCTAGCTACATGGCAGGGTAGTGAAACGTTTCTATGCACAGAATTCTAGCTACATGGCAGAGGAGTCCAACGTGTGAATATATTGAGAGCTACTTACATGGCAGGTCAGTTCAAAATATCCATGAACAGAGAGCTAATTACATGTCAGACGATTCCAAAATGTCCATATATAGAGTTCTAGCTACATGGCAGATGTGTCCAACGTGTCCATATACTGAGAGTTAAATACATAGCACATCAGTCCAATATGTCCATGGCATATGAGTCAAAACTGTCCATATACAGAGAGCTAGCTACATGGCATAGTAATGCATCATTTCCATATACAGAGTTCAAGCCACATGGCACATGAGTCCGAAGAGTTCATATACTGAGAGCTAGCTACATGGCAGAGTAGTCCAACATATCCATATACAGGGTACTAGTCACATGGCAGATGAAACCAACATGTCCATATACTGAGAGCTAGCTACTTGGCAGAAAAGTCCAATATGTTCATATACAGAGAGCTACCTACTTGGCAGATCAGTCAAACATATCCAGGTACAGAGAGGTAGATACTTAGCAGACGAGTACAAAATGTCCATATACAGAGAGCTAGCTACATGGCAGATGTGTTCAATGTGTCCATATACTGAGAGCTAGCTACATGGCATAGTAGTCCAACATGTCCCTATACATGTTACTAGCTACGTGGCAGATGTTTCCAGCATTTCCAATTACTAAGCGATAGCTACATGACAGAGAAGTCCCATATGTTCATATATAGAAAGCTTCCTATTTGGCAGATCAGTCAACATATCAATGTACAGAGAGCTAGCTACATGACAGATAAGTCCCAAATGCTTATATGCAGAGAGCTAGCTAGATGCCAGATGTGTCCAACATGTCCATATACTGAGCTCTAGCTACATGGCAGAGTAGTCCCAACATGTCCATATACAGGGAACTAGCTACATGGTCGATGAGTCCAATAGGTTCATTTAAAGAGAGCTGGCTACTTGGCAGGTCAGTTCAACATATCCGTGTTCTGAGAGCTAGCTACATGGCAGAAAAGTCCAATATATTCATATACAGAAAGCTAGCTACAGGGCTGGGTAGTGCAACATTTCCATATACAGAATCAAGCTACAAGGCAGATGTGTCCAACTTGTCTATGTATAGAGAGCTAGTTACATGCCAGTGTAGTGCAACATTTCCATATACAGAGTTCTGCCTACAAGGCAGATGAGTCCAACTTGTCTATATAATGCAGAGTATTGCATCATTTCTATAAACAGAGTTCAAGCTACATGGCAGGTGAATCCAACTTGTCTATACATAAAGAGCTTGCTACATGGAAGAGTAGTGCAACATGTCCATATACAGGGTACTAGCTACCTGGTAGACAAGTCCAAAATGTTCATAAACAGAAAGAACACTACATGACAGGTTATTGAAACATTTCCATATAGAGAGTTCTAGCTACATGGCAGATGAGTCCACATTTCCATATACTGAGAGCAAGCAACATGGCAGACAAGTCCAATATGTTCATATAGAGAGAGCTAGCTATATGGTAGGGAGTGCAACACTTCAATATATATAAGTCTAGCTACATGGCAGATGAGTCCAACTTGTACATATACTGAGTGCTACCTACTTGGTAGGTCAGTGCACCATATCCATGTACAGAGAGCTAGCTACATGGCAGAGTAGTCCAACATGTCCATATTCATGGTACTAGCTACATGACAGATGAATCTAATATGTCCATATACAGAGAGCTAGCTACGTGGCAGACAAGTCCAATATGTTCATATACAGAGAGCTAACTACTTGGCAGATCAGTCCAACATATCCATGCACACAGAACTATCTACATGTCAGAAGAGTCCAAATTGTCAATTTACAAAGAGCTTGCTTTATAGCATGGTAGTGCAATATTTCCTTATACAAAGTTCTATCTACAAGGCAGATGAGTCCAACTTTTCCATATACTGAGATCTAGCTACATGGCAGAGTAGTCCAACATGTCCATATACCAGGTACCAGCTATGTGGCAGATGAGTCTAGCATGTCCATATAATTAGCGATAGTTACATGGCAGAGAAGTCTAATATGTTCATATATGTAAAGCTACCTTTTTGGCAAATCAGTCCAACATATTAATGTACATAGAGCTAGCTACATGGCAGACAAGTTCAATATGTTCATATACAGAGAGCTAGAAAACTGGCAGGGTAGTGCATCATTTCCATATACAGAGTTCTAGCTACAATGCAGATGTGTCCAATGTGGACATATACTGAAAGCTAGCTACATGGCAGACAATCTCATTTGTTCATATATAGAGAGCTACCTACTTGACAGATCAGTCCAACATATCTATGTGCAGAGTTCTAGCTACAAGGCAGATGTGTCCAACTTGTCTGTTTACTGAGAGTTAGTTACATGGCAGACAAGTCCAATATGTTCATATACAGAGAGCTACCAACTTGGCAGATCACTCCAACATATCCATGTACAGAGAGCTAGCTACATGGCAGGGTAGTGCAACATTTCCATATACAGATTTCTAGCTACAAGGCAGATGAGTCAAACTTGACCATATACTAAAGCCTAGCTACATGGCAGAGTAGCCATCATATCCATGTACAGGGTACGAGCTACGTGGCAGATGAGTGCAGCATGTCCATATACTGAGCGATCGTTACATGGCAGAGAAGTCTAATATGTTCATATATGGAAAGCTACCTATTTGTCAGATCAGTCCAACATAGCAATGTACAGAGAGCTAGCTACATGGCAGAATAGGACATCATTTCCATATACAGAGTTCAAGCTACATGGCAGATGAGTCAAAAGTGTTCATATACTGGGAGCTAGTTACATTGCAGAGTAGTCCAACAGGTCCATATAAAGAGTGCAAGCTACATGGCAGATGTGTCCAATGTGTCCATATACTTAGCGTTAGCTACATGGCAGACAAGTCCAACATTTTCATATACAGAGACCTACCTACATGGCAGATCAGTCCAACATAATCATGTACAGAAATCTAGCTACATGGCAGATGAGTGCAAAATGTCCATATACAGAGAGCTGGCTACATAGGAGGGTAGTGCAACATTTCCATATACAGAGTTCAAGCTACAAGGCAGATGAGTCCAACTTGTCTATATACAGAGAGGGAGCTACATGTCAGAGTGGTGCAACATTTACATATACAGAGTTCTAGCTACATGGCAGATGTGTCCAACATGTCCATATACTCAGAGCTACCTACATGGCAGCTCAGTCCTAAATATCTTTGCACAGAGAGCCAACTACATGTTAGACAAGTCAAAAATGCCCATATACAGAAAGCTAGCTATATGGCAGGGTAATGCAACATTTCCATATACAGAGTTCAAGCTACAAGGCAGATGAGTCCAACTTGTCTATATACAGAGAGGGAGCTACATGTCAGAGTACTGCAACATGTCCATATACAGGGTACTAGGTACATGGAAGATGAGCCCAACATGTCCATATACTGAGAGCTAGCTACCTGACAGACAAGTCCAACATGCTCATATAAAGAAAGCTACCTACTTGGCAGGTCAGTCCAACATGTCCATGTACTTAGAGCTACGTACAGGGCAGATGAGTTCAACATGTCCATATACTGAGAGCTAGATACATGGCAGACAAGTCCAAAATGTCCGTATAAAGAGAGGTAGCTCTATGGCAGGGTAGTGCAACATTTCCATATAAAGAGTTTTAGCTATAAGGCAGATGAGTCCAACTTGTCTTTATACAGAGAGCTAGATCCATGGCAGGGTAGTGCATAATTTCAATATACTAACTTCTAGATAGAAGGCAGATGAGTCCCACTTGTCTACATATAGTGAAGTAGCTACATGGTAGGGTAGTGCAACATTACCACATACACAGTTCTAGCTACATGGCAGATGTGTCCAATGTGTCCATATACTGAGAGCTAGCTACATGGCAGACAAATCCGATATGTTCATATACAGAGAGTTAGCTACATAGCTGGGTAGGGCAACATTTCCATATACAGACTTCTAGCTACATGCCAGATGTGTCAAACGTGTCCATATATTGAGAGCTAGCTACATGGCAGACAAGTCCAAAATTTTCATATAAAGAGAGCTAGTTACATGGCAGGGTAGTGCATCATTTTCATATACAGAGTTCTATCTACAAGGTAGATGAGTCCAACTTGTCTTTATGCAGAGACCTAGCTACATATCAGGGTAGTGCAACATTTCCATATACAGATATCTAGATAGACGGCAAATGAGTCCCACTCGTCTATATACAGTGAGGTAGATACATGGCAATGTAGAGCAACATTTCCATATAGAGAGTTCTAGCTACATGGCAGATGTGTCCAACGTGTCCATATACTCAGAGCTACCTACATAGCAGGTCAATCCAAAATATCCATGCACAGAGATCCAACTGCATGTAAGACGAATCCACAATGTACATATACAGAGAGCAAGCTCTATGGAAGGGTACTACAACATTTCCATATACACAGTTCTAGCTACAAGGCAGATGAGTCCATCTCGACTATATACAGAAAACTAGCTACATGGCAGGGTAGTGCAAAATTTCCATATACAGAGTTCTAGCCACAAGGCAGATGAGTACAACTTGTCTATATACAGAGAGCTAGTTACATGGCAGAAAAGTCCAACATCTTCATATAAATAGAGCTATCTACTTGGCAGATTAGTCCAATATATCCATGTACTGAGAGCTACGTACATGTCAGATGTGTCCAACATGTCCATATACAGAGATCTAGCTACATGCCAGAAGAGTATAACATGTACATATACAGGGTACTAGCTACATGGCAGATGAGTTGAACATATCCATATACTGAGAGCTAGCTACATGGCAGACAAGTCCAAGATATTAATATACAGACAGCTACCTACTTGGCACATCAGTCCAACATATCCATTTACAGAGAGCTAGCTACATGTCAGACAAGTCAAAAATGTCCATATACAAAGAGCTAGCTACATGGCAGTGTAGTGCAACATTTTCATAAACAGAGTTCTAGCTACATGGCAGAGTAGTGCATCATTTCCATATACAGAGTTCAAGCGTCATGGCAGATGAGTCAAACTGGTCCATTTACTGAGAGCTAGCTACATGTTAGACGAGTCCAATATGTCCATGTACAGAGACCTAGCTAAATGGCAGAGTAGCATCTTTTCCTTATAAAGAGTTCAAGCTACATAGCAGATGAGTCCATAGTGTCCATAAACTTAGAGCTAGCTACATGGAAGAGTAGACCAGCATGCCCATATACAGGGTACTAGATACAAGGCAGAAGAGTCCATCTTGTCTATATACAGAGAGCTTGCTAAATGGCAGAGTAGTGTCACATATCCATGTACAGGGTACTAGCTCCATGGCAGAGGAGTCCAACACGTTCATATACAGAGAGCTTGCTAGTTAACAGATAAGTCCAATATGTTCATATAAAGAGACCTAGCTACATGGCAGAGTAGTGCAAGATTTCCATATACAGATTTCTAGCTACATGGCAGATGTTTCCAATATGTCCATATACTGATAGCAAGCTACATGACAGAGTAGTCCAACATTTCCATATATAGGGTACTAGCTATATGGCAGATGAGTCCAACATGTCCATACACGAGAACTTCCTACATGGCAAAAAAGTCCAATATGTTCATATACAGAGAGCTAGCTACATGGCAGACAACTCCAATATGTTCATATACAGAGAGTTAGCTAAATAGCAGTGTAGTGCAACATTTCCATATTCAGAGTTCTAGCTACAAGTCAGATGAGTCCAACTTGTCAATGTACAGAGAGCTAACTACAACTACATGGCAGCGTAGTGCAACATTTCCATATACAGAGTTCTAGCTACAAGGCAGATGAGTCCAACTTATCTATATGCAGAGAGTTAGCTACATGGCAAGGTAGTGCAAAATTTCCATATACAGAGTTCTAGCTACAAGGCAGATGAGTACAACTTGTCTATGTACAGAGGGCTAGCTACATGGCGGAAAATTCCAACATCTTCATATAAAGAGAGCTATCTACTTGGCAGACTAGTCCAACATATCCTTGTACAGAGAGCTACATACATGGCAGATGTGTCCAACTTGTCCATATACAGAGATCTAGCTACATGGCAGAGGAGTATAACATGTACATATACAGGGTAGTAGCTACATGGCAGATGAGTCGATCATATCCATATACTGAGAGCTAGCTACACGTCAGATGAGTCCAAAATATCCATATACAGAGATGTGGCAGAGTACTATAACATGTACATATACAGGGTACTAGCTTCATGGCACATGAGTCCAACATGTCCATATACTGAGAGCCAGCTACATAGGAGACAAGTCACATAAGTTCATATATAAAGAGCTAGGTACATGGCAGGGTATTGCAACATTTCCATATACAGAGTTCTAACTACATGGCCGATGTGTTAAATGTCTCCGTATACAGAGAGCTAGCTACATGTCAGAGTAGTATAACATGTACATATAAAGGGTACTAGCTACATGCCAGATGAGTCGATCATATCCATATACTGAGAGCTAGCTACATGGCAGACAAGTCCAAGCTATTCATAAACAGACAGATACCTATTTGGCATATCAGTACAACATATCTATGTACAGAGAGATAGTTACATGTCAGAGAAGTCAAAATGTCCATATACAAAGAGCTAGCTACTTGGCAGGATAGTGCAACATTTTCATATACAGAGTTCTACCTACAAGGCAGATGAGTACAACTTGTTTATATACAGAGAGCTATCTACATGGCAGGGTAGTGCAACATTACCATATACAGAGTTCTGGCTACAAGGAAGATGAGTCCAACTTATCTTTGTACAGAGAGCTAGCTACATGGCAGGGTAGTGCAACATTTCCATATACAGAATTTTAGCTACATGGCAGATGTGTCCAAGGTGTCCATATACTGAGAGCTAGCTACATGCCAGACAAGTCCAATATGTTCATATACAGAAAGTTAGCAACATGGCTGGGTATTGGAACATTTCCAAATACAGGATTCTAGCAACCTGGCAGATGTGTCCAATGTGCCCATATACTGAGAGCTAGCTACATGGCAGAGTAGTCCAACATGTCCATATATAGGGTACTAGCTATATGGGATATGAGTCATACATGTCCATATTCTCAGAGCTAGCTACAAGGCAGACAAGTCAAATATGTTCATATAATGAGAGCTAACTACTTGGCAGATCAGTGCAACATAT
>NW_006408755.1:865849-867659 GCF_000296735.1 Chrysochloris asiatica
TCTAGCTACAAGGCAGATGAGTCCAACTTGTCTATATACAGTGACCTAACTACATGGCAGAGTAGTGCAACATTTCCTTATACAGAGTTCTAGCTACATGCCAGATGTGTCAAATGTGACCATATACTGAGAGCTAGCTACATGGCAGACAAGTCAAAAAGGTTCATATAAAGAGAGCTAGCTACATGGCAGGGTAGTGCATCATTTTCATATACAGAGTTCTAGTTACAAGGTAGATGAGTCCAACATGTCTTTCTAAAGAGAGCTAGCTAAATGGCAGTGTAGTGCAACATTTCCATATGCAGATTTCTAGCTACAAAGCAGATGAGTCCAACTTGTCTATATACAGAGAGCTATCAAAATGGAAGGGTAGTGAAACATTTGAATATACTGAGTTCTAGCTTAATGTCAAATGTATTCAACGGGTCCATGGCAGATCAGTCCAAAATATCCATGCACAGAGAGCTAGCTACACGTCATACGAGTCCAAAATAACTATATACAGAGAGTAGTTCATGGCAGAGTAGTCCATCATTTGCATATACAGAGTTCAAGCTACATGACAGATGAGTCCAAAGTGTTCATATTCTGAGGGCTAGCTACATGGTAGAGTAATCCAACATTTCCATTTACAGAGTTCTAGCTACATGGCTGATGTGTCCAACGTGTCCATATACTGAGAGCTAGCTACATGGCATACAATTTCAATATGTTCATATACAGAGAGCTATCTACTTGGCAGATCAGGCCAACATATCCATGTACAGAAAGGGAGCAACATGGCAGATGAGTCCAAAATGTCCATATACAGATACCTAGCTACATGGCAGAGTTGTGCATCATTTCCATATACAGGATTCTAGATACAAGGCAGATAAGTCCAAAGTGTCTATATATAGAGAGCTAGCTACATGGCAGAGTAGTGCAACATTTCCACATACAGAGCTCTAGCGACAAGGTAAATGAGTCCAACGTGTCTATATACAGAGAGATAGCTACATGGCAGAATAGTGCAAAATTTCCATATACAGAGTTCTAGCTACAAGCAGATGAGTCCAACTTGTCTATATACAGAGAGCTAGTGACATGGCAGAGTAGTGCAACATGTCCATATACAGGTTACTAGCTACATAACAGATGATTCCAACATGCCCTTATACTCAGAGATAATCACATGGAAAATGAGTCCAATATGTTCATGTACATAGAGATACCTATTTGATAGATCAGTCCAGCATATCCATGTACTTAGAGCTACCTACATGGCAGATGAGTCCAAAATGTCCATATACTGATAGCTAGCTATATGGCAGAGTAGTCCAACATGTCCATCAGTTTACTGGCAGATGAGTCCAACATGTCCATATACTGAGAGTTAGCTACCTGGTAGACAAGTCCTACATGGTCATATACAGAGAACTAGCTACATGGCAGATGTGTCCAACGTGTCCATATACTGAGAGCGACCTACATAGCAGATCAGTTCAACATGTCCATATACAATGAGCTAGATACGTGGTAGGGTAGTGCAATACTTCATATACGGAGTTCCAGCTACAAGGCAGATTTCCCCAATTTGTGTATATACAGAGAGTTAGCTACATGGTAGAGTAGTGCAACATTTCCATATACAGAGATCTAGGTACATGGCAGATATGTCCAATGTGTCCATATATTGAGAGCTGGCTACATGGGAGCGTAGTCCATATACAGGGTACTCGCTACATGGAGATGTGTCCAACGTGTCCATATACTGAGAGCTAGCTACATGGCAGACAAGTCCAATATGTTCATATACAGAGAGCTACCT
>NW_006408755.1:867987-868905 GCF_000296735.1 Chrysochloris asiatica
TGCAACATTTCCATATACACAGTTCTAGCTGCATGCAGATGTGTCCAATGCGTCCATATGCTGAGAGCTAGCTAGAGGGCAGAGTAGTGCATCATTTCCACATACATTGTTGTAGATGCAAGGCAGATGTGTCCAACGTGTCCATATACTGAGAGCTAGCTACAGGGCAGAAAATTTCAATATGTTCATATACAGAGAGCTAACTATTTGGCTGATCAGTACAACATATACATGAATAGAGAGCTAGCTACATTGCAGATGAGTCCAAAATGTCCATTTCCAGAGAGCTAGCTACATTTCAAAGCAGTGTAACATTTCCAAATAAAGAGTTCTAGCTACAAGGTAGATGAGTCCAACTTGTCTATATACAAAGAGCTTCATACATGGCATAGTAGTGAAACATTTCCATACGCAGAGATCTAGCTACATGGCAGATGTGTCCAATGTGTCCATATACTGAGAGCTAGCTACATTGAAGACAAGTCCAATATGTTAATATACAGAGAGCTACCTACTTGGCTGATTAGTCCAACATATCCATGTACAAAGAGCTAGCTACATGGCAGACGAGTCTAAAATGTCCATATACAGAGAGCTACCTACATGGCAGTGTAGGGCAACATTTCCATATACAGAGTTCTAGTTACAAGGCAGATGTGTCCAACTTTAGAGTAGTGAAACATTTCCATATACAGTGTTCTAGCTACATGGCAGATATTTCCAATGTGTCCATATACTGAGAGCTAGCTACATGGCAGACAAGTCCAATATGTTCATATTCAGAGAGCTACCTACTTGGCAAATCAGTCCAACATATCCATGCACAGAGAGCTAGCTACATGTCAGACGAGTCCAAAATGTCCATATACATAGAGCTAGCTACATGTCAGTGTAGAGCAGCATTTCCATATACAGAGA
>NW_006408755.1:870585-871105 GCF_000296735.1 Chrysochloris asiatica
GATGTCAGCTTTAGGACTAAGGTGCGCCTGACCCAGGCCATGGTGTTTTCAATAGCCTCATATGGATGTGAAAGCTGGACAGTGAATAAGGAAGACCGTAGACGAACTGATGCCTCTGAGTTGTGGTGGTGAAGGAGAATACTGAAAGTGCCATGGACTGACAAAAGAACCAACAGATCTATTTTGGAAGAGGTGCAGCCAGAGTGCTCCTTGTAGGCCAGCATGACTAAGCTTTGTCTCTCATACTTTGGACATATTGTCCAGAGGAAACAGTTGCTGTAGAAAGATGTCATGCTGGGTAAGGTGGAGGGTCAGAGAAAAAGAGGAAGACCCCTAACAAGATGGATTGGTTAATTGGCATCATTGATGGACTCAAGTATGGCAGCGGTAGTAAGGTTGGCCCAGGATCTGACATAGTTTCGTTCTGCTGTGCATGGGGTCGCTATGAGTCGGTTATGACTCGATGACACCTGACAAAAACCTACTTGGCAGATCAGGCCAACATATCCATGAACAGAGA
>NW_006408755.1:872868-875425 GCF_000296735.1 Chrysochloris asiatica
CTTGTAGCTAGTAACCTGTATATGGAAAAGTTGCACTACCCTGCCATATAGCTAGCACTCTGTATATGGACATTTTGAACTTTTCTGCCATGCTGATAGCTCTCTGTACATGGATATGTTGGACTGATCTGCAAGTAGGTAGCTCTCTGTACATGAACATATTGGACTTGTCTGCTATGTAGCTAGCTCTCAGTGTATCGGCATCTTGGACTCATCTGCCAAGTAGCTAGTACCCTGTATATGGACATGTTGGACTACTCTGCCATGTAGCTAGCTCTCAGTATAGGGTAATGTTGGACACATCTGCCATGTAGCAAGAACTCTGTATATGGAAATGTTGCCTTACTGTGCCATGTAGCTAGCTCTTTGTATAAAGACAAGTTGGACTCATACAACTTATAGCTAGAACTCTGTATATGGAAATGCTGGTCTACCCTGCTATGTAGCTAGCTCTCTGTATATGGACATTTTGGACTTGTCTGACATGTAAGTAGCTCTCAATATATGGACACATTGGACACATATGCCATGTAGCTAGAACTGTGTATATGGAAATTATGCAATACCCTGCCATGTAGCTAGCTCCCTTTATCTGGACATTTTGGACTCCTCTGCCATATAGCTAGAACTCTGTACATGGATATGTTGGATTGATCTGGCAAAGGTAGCTCTCTGTATATGAACATATTGGTCTTGCCTTCCATGTAGCTCGCTCTCAGTATATGGACACATTGGACACATCTGCCATGTAGCTACAACTCTGTGTATGGCAATGTTGCACTACTCTGTCCTGTAGCTAGCTCTCTGTATATAGACAAGTTGGACTCAACTGCCTTGTAGGTAGAACTCTGTATATGGAAATGTTGCACTACCATGCCATGTAGCTAGCTTTCTGTATATGGACATTTTGGACTTGTCTGCCATGTAGCTCACTCTCAGTATATGGACACGTTGGACACATCTGCCATGTAGCTAGAATTCTGGATATGGAATTGTTGCACTACCCTGCCAGGTAGCTACCTCTCTGTATAAGAACATATTGGACTGGACTGCCATGAAGCTATCTCTCAGTATATGGACATGTTGTATTCATCTGCCATGTAACTAGTACCATGTATATGGACATGTTACACTACTCTACCATGTAGCTAGCTCTCTGTTCATGTATATGTTGCACTGATCTGCCAAATAGGTAGCACTCAGTATATGAACATATTGGACTCCTCTGCCATATAGCTAGCTCTCAGTATATGGACACGCTGGACACATCTGACATGTAGCTAGAACTCTGTATATGAATACATTGGACTACACTGCTATGTAGCTAGCTCTCAATATATGAACACTTGGGAATCATCTGCAATATAGCTACAATTCTGTATATGCAAATGTTGCACTACCCTGTCATGTAGCTAGCTCTCTGTATATGAACATATTGGACTTGACTGTCATATAGCTAGCTCTCAGTATATGGACACGTTGCACACATCTGCCATGTAGCTAGAACTATGTATATGGAAATGTTGCACTACTCTGCCTTGTAGCTAGCTCTCTGTACATAGATAAATTGCATTCATTTGCATTGTAGCTTAACCTCTTTATATGGCAATGTTGAACTACCCTAGCATGTAGCTAGTTCTCTGTATAAGGACATTTTGGAATCGTATGCCATGTAGCTAGCTCTCTGCACATCGATATGTTGGACTAATCTGCCAAGTAGTTAGCACTCTGTATATAAACATATTGGTCTTGTCTGACATGTAGCTACCTCTCAGTTCATGGTCATGTTGGACTCATCTGCCATGTAGCTAGTACCCTGTATATGGACATGTTGGACTACTCTACCATATAGTTAGCGCTCAGTATATGGACACTTTGGACATATCTGCCATGTAGCTAGAACTCTGTATATTTAAATGCTCCGCTACTCTGCCATGTAGCTAGCTCTCTGTATATAGACAAGTTGTACTCCTCTGCCATGTAGCTAGAACTCTCTATATAGAAATGTTGCACTACCCTACCAAGTAGCTAGCTCTCTGTATGTGAACATTTTGGACTCATATGTCATATATCTAGCTCTCTGTATATTGATATGTTGGACTGATTTCCCATGTTGGTAGCTCTCTATACATGACCTTATTGGACTTGTCTGCCGTGTAGCTAGCTCTCAGTATATGGACATGTTGGACTGTCATGTAGCTTGTACCGGTATATGGACACTTTGGACTACTATGCCATGTAGCTAGGTCTCACAATATGGGCAAGTTGGACTCATATGCCTTGTAGCAAGATCTCTCAATGTGCAAATGTTGCACAACCCTGACATGTAGCTCGCTCTCTGTATACAGTCAAGTTGGACTCATCTGCCTTATAGCTAGAACTCCATATATGGAAATGTTGCACTACCCACAATGTAGCTAGCTCTCTGTATATGAACATATTGGAATTGTCTGCCATGTAGCTAGCTCACAATATATGACCATGTTGGACTCATCTGTCATGTAGCTAGTACCCTTTATATGGACATGTTGGACTACTCTGCCATGTAGCTAGGTCT
>NW_006408755.1:875525-878084 GCF_000296735.1 Chrysochloris asiatica
AGCTCTGCCATGTAGCTTGCTCTCTGTATATAGTCAAGTTGTACTCATCTGCCTTGTATCTAGAACTCTGTATATGGAAATGTTGCACTACCATGCCATGTAGCTAGCTCTCTGTATATAGAATAGTTGGACTCATCTGCCCTGTAGCTAGAACTCTGTGTATGGAAATGTTGCACTACCCTGTCATATAGCTAGCTCTCTGTATGTGAACATATTGGGATTGTCTTCCATGTTGCTACCTAACAGTATATGAACATGTTGGTCTCCTTTGCCATGTAACTAGTATGCTGTATATGGACATGTTACACTACTCTGCCATGTGGCTAACTCTCAGTATATGGACATGTTGTACACATCTGCCATGTTGCTAGAACTGTATATATGGAAATGTTGCACTTCCCTGCCATGTAGCGATCTCTCTGTATATGAACATATTGGACTTTACTGCCAGGTAGCTAGGACACTGTATATGGACATGTTGGGCTACTCTGCCCTGTAGCTTGGTCTCAGTAAAAGGACAAGTTGGATTCATCTGCCTTGTCGCTAGAACTCTGTATATGGTAATGTTGCAATACCCTGCCATGTAGCTAGCTCTCTGTATATAGTCAAGTTGGCCTCATCTGCCTTGTAGCTAGAACTGTGTATGTGGAAATGCTGCGTTACCCTGCCATGTAGCTAGCTATCTGTATTTAGACAAGTTGGACTCATCTGCCTTGTGTCTAGGACTCTGTATATGAAAATGTTGCACTACCCTGCCATCTAGCAAGCTCTCTGTATGTGAACATATTGTACTTTTCTGCCATGTAGCTAGCTCTCAGTATATGGGCATGTTGGACTCTTCTGCCATTTAGCTTGTACCCTATATATGGACATGTTGGACTACTCTGCCATGTAGCTAGGTCTCACAATATGGACAAGTTGGACTCATATGCCTTGTAGTTAGATCTCTTTATGTGGAAATGTTGCTTTACCCTGTCATGTAGCTCACTCTCTGTATATAGTCAAGTTGGACTCATCTGCCTTATAGATAGAACTCTGCCGTGTAGCTAGCTGTTCAGTATATGGACATGTTGGATTCAAATGCCATATAGCTAGTTCCCTGTATACGGACATGATGGACTACTCTGCCATGTAGCTTGCTCTCAGCATATGGACATGTTGGAAATATCTGCCATGTAGCTAGAACTGTGTATATGGAAATGTTGCATGACATTACCAAGTAGTGAGCTGTCTGTATATTAACATATTGGACTTTTTTGCCATGTAACTAACTCTCAGTATATGGAAACGTTGGACACATAAGCCATATATCTATAACTCTGTACATGGATATGTTGGACTGATCTACCAATTAAGTAGTTCTATGTATAGAAACATATTGGATTTGTCTGCCATGTAGCTAGCTCTCCTTATATTGACATGTTGAACTCATCTATCATGTAGCTACTACCCTGTATATGGACATGTTGGACTACTCTGCCAGTTAGTTAGCTCTCAGTATATGAACACTTTGACTCATCTGCCATGTAGCTTGAACTCTGAATATGGACATGATGCACTACTCTGCAATGTAGCTAGGTCTCTGTATATGCACATGTTGGACCCATCTATCATGCAGCTAGTACCCTGTATATTGACACGTTGAACTAATCTGACATGTAGCTATCTCTCAGTATATGTACATGCTGGACACATCTGCCATGTAGCTAGAACTCTGTATATGGACATTCTGGACTCGTCAGACATGTAGTTAGGTCTCTGTGCATGGATATTTTGGACTGATCTGCCATGTATGTAGCTCTCAGTATATGGACACATTGGACACATCCACCATGTAGCTAGAACTCTGTATATGGACATGTTGTACTCATCTGCCATGTAGGTAGCTTTCAGTACATGGAAATGCTGGACTGATCTGACAAGTAGGTAGATCTCTGTATATGAACATATTGAACTTTACTGCCATGTGGCTAGCTCTCAGTATATGGGTATGTTGGACTCATCTGCCAAGTAGATAGTACCCTGTATATGGACATGTTGCACTACTCTGTCATGTAGCTAGCTCTCAGTATATGGACACTTTGGACTCATCTGCCTTGCAGCTAGAACTCTGTATATGGAAATGTTACACTTCTCTGACTTGGATCTAGCTCTCTGTATATAGTCAATTTGGACTAATCTGCCTTGTAACTAAAATTCTGCATATAGAAATATTGCAGCTGCCATGTAGCTAGCTCTCTGTATATATACCAGTTGGACTCATCTGCCATGTTGCTTCGAATCTGTATATGGAAATGATGCACTACTCTGCCATGTAGCTATTACCCTGTATATGGACATGTTGCCCTACTCTGTCATGTAGCTAGCTCTCAGTATATGGACACGTTGGACTCATCTGCCATGTAGCTAGAACGATGATTACGGATATGTTGTACTACTCTGCCATGTAGCTAGCTCTCAGTATATTGACACATTGGACACATCTGATTGTAACTAGCGCTCTGTACATGGATATGTTGTACTGATCTGCCAACTAGGTAGCTCTCTGTATATGAACAT
>NW_006408755.1:878184-880352 GCF_000296735.1 Chrysochloris asiatica
GTAGATAGCAAGTTGGTCTCATCTGCCTTGTAGCTAGAACTTTGTATATGGAAATGTTGCACTACCCTGCCATGTAGCTAGCTCTCTGTATATGAACATATTGGCCTTGTCTGCCATGTAGCTAGCTATCAGTATATGGACATGTTGGACTCATATGCCATGTAGCTAGTACCCTGTATTTGGACATCTTGCACTACTCTGCCATGTATCTAGCTCTCTGTATATAGACAAGTTGGATTCATCTGCCAAGTAGTTTGAACTCTGTATATGGAAATGATGAACTACCCTGCCATTTAGCTCTCTCTCTGTATATAGTCAAGTTTGACTCATCTGCCTTTTAGCTAGTACCCTGTATGTGGACATGTTCGATTACTCTGCATGTAGCTAGCTGTCAGTATATGGACACTTTGGACTCATCTGCCATGTAGGTTGAACTCTGTATATGGAAATGATGCACTACTCTGTCATTTAGCTAGATCTCTGTATATACACAAGGTGGACTCATCTGCCTTGTAGCTAGAACTCTGTATATGGAAATTTTGCACTACCCTGCCATGTAGCTAGCTCTCTGTATATGAACATATTGTACTTGTCTGCCATGTTGCTAGCTCTAAGGATAAGGACACATTGGACACACCTGCTATGTAGCTAGAACTCTGTATATGGAATTGTTTCACTACCCTGCCAGATAGCTAGCTCTCTGTATATGGACATTTTGGACTCGTGTGACATGTAGCTAGCTCTCTGTGAATGGGTATGTTGGACTGATCTGCCAAGTATTTAGTTCTCTGTATATGAACATATTGGATATTCTGTCATGTAGCTATCTCTCCGTATATGGACATGTTGGACTCATCTGCCATGTAGCTAGTTCCATGTATATGGACATGTTGGACTACTATGCCATGTAGCTAGCTCTAAGTATATGGACATGTTTGACACATCTGCCATATAGCTAGATCTCTGTATATGGACATGTTTGACTGATCTGCCAAGTAGGTAGCTCTCTGTATATGAATACATTGGACTTTTCTGCCTTGTAGGTAGCTCTCAGTATATGGACATGTTGGACTCATCTGCAATGTAGCTATTACCCTGTATATGGAAATGTTAGAATACTCTGCCATTTACCTAGCTCTCAGTATATGGACATGTGCTCGTCTGCCATGTAGCTTGAATTCTGTATATGGATATGATGAATTACTCAGCCATGTATCCAGGTCTCAGTATATGGAGAAGTTGGACTCATCTGCCTTCTATCTACAATTTTCTATATGGAAAATTTCACTACCCTGCTATGTAGCTAGCTCTCTGTATATAGTCAAGTTGGACTCATCTGCCTTGTAGCTAGAACTCTGTGTATGGAAATGTTGCACTACCCTATCATGTGTATATGAACTTATTGTACTTGTGTGCCGTGTAGTTAGCTCTCAGTATATGAATAAGTTCTACTCATCTGCTATGTAGCTAGTGCCTTTTATATGGACATGTTGGACTAATCTGCTGTGTAGGTAGGTCTCAGTATATGGACAAGTTGGACTCATCTGATTTTTAGCTAGAACTCTCTATATGGAAATGTTTTCTACTCTGCCATATAGCTAGCTCTGTATATAGTCAAGTTGGACTCATTTGCCTTGTAGCTAGAACTCTGTATATGGAAATGTTTCACTATCCTGACATGTAGCAAGCTTTCTGTATATAGACCAGGTGGACTCACCTGCCATGTACCTTGAACTCTGTATATGGAAATTATGCACTACTCTATCATGTAGCTAGTACCCTTTATATGGACATGTTGCACTACTCTGTCATGTAGCTAGCTATCAGTATATGGAAATCTTGGACTCATCTTCCTTGTAGTTAGAACTCTTTATATCGAAATCTTGCACCATCCTGCCATGTCGCTAGCTCTCTGTATATGGATATTTTGGACGTGTCTGCCATGTAGCTAGCTCTCTGTACACGGATATGTTGGACTGATCTGCCAAATAGGTAGCTCTCTGTATATGAACACATTGGACTTGTCTGTCATGTAGTTAGCTCTCAGTATTTGGACATGTTGGACTCATCTGCCATGTATCTAGTACCCTTATATGGACATGTTGCACTACTCTGCCATGTAGCTAGCTCGCAGTTTATGGACATGTTTCACTCATATGCCATGTAGC
>NW_006408755.1:880452-881737 GCF_000296735.1 Chrysochloris asiatica
CAGTTTATGGACATGTTTCACTCATATGCCATGTAGCCAGTAACCTATATTTGGACATGTTGCACTACTCTGCCATGTAGCTAGCTCTCAGTTTATGGACATGTTTCACTCATATGCCATGTAGCCAGTAACCTATATTTGGACATGTTGCACTACTCTGCCATGTAGCTAGCTCTCAGCATATAGACAAGTTGCATAAATCAGCCAAGTAGCTTGGACTCTGTATATGGAAATAATGAACTACCCTGCCATGTAGTTAACCCTGCCATGATTCTGTATATAGTCAAGTTTGACTCATCTGCCTTTTAGCTAGTACCCTGTATATGGACATGTTGGACTACTCTGCCATGTAGCTAGCTCTCAGTATATGGACTTGTTGGATTCATATACTATGTATCTAGTACCCTGTATATGGAATTTTTGCACTATCCTGACATGTAGCTAGCTCTCTGTACATAGGCATGTTAGACTCATCTGCATTGTAGCTAGAATTGTGTATATGGGAATGTTGCACTACCCTGCCATGTAGCGAGCTCTCTGTATATGAACATATTGTACTTGTCTGTGGTGTAGATATCTCTCAGTATATGGACATATTGGACTCAACTGCCATGTAACTTGTACACTGTATATGGACATGTTGGATTACTCTGCCCTGTGGCTAGCTCTCAGTATATGGACACGTTGGACTTATCTGCCATGTTTGTATATTGCAGTACATGAATATGTTGGACTGATGTGACAAGTAGGTAGCTCTCTGTATATGAACATATTGGACTCATCTGCCATATAGTTAGCTGTCAGTAAACGGACAAGTTGGACTCATCTGCCATGTAGCTAGTACCCTATATATGGGCATGTTGCACTACTCTGCCATGTAGCTAGCTTTCAGTATGTGGACACATTGGACTCATCTGCCATGTAGCTTGAACACTGTGTATGGAAATTATGCTCTACTCTGCCATTTAGTTAGCTGTCAGTATATGGACATTTTGTACCTGTCTGACATGTAGCTAGCTCTCAGTATATGGACAAGTTGGATTAATCTGCCTCATAGCTAGAATTCTATATATGGAAATGTTGCACTACTCTGCCATGTAGCTAGCTCTCTGTATAACGAAAAGTTGAACTCATCTACCTTGTACCTCGAACTCTGTATATGGAAATGTTTTACTACCCAGCCATTTAGCTTGTTGTTGTTGTCAGGTGCCATCGAGTCGGAACCGACTCATAGCGACTCCATGCACAGCAGAACGAAACAATGTTCGATCCTGGGCCAACCTCA
>NW_006408755.1:882737-884145 GCF_000296735.1 Chrysochloris asiatica
CTGCCATGTAGCAAGCTCTTTTTAATTAGACAATTTGGATTGATCTGACTTGTATCTTGAACTCTGTATATGGAAATGTTGCACTTCCCTGTCATGTAGCTAGCTCTCTGTATATAGACGAATTGTACTTATCTGCCTTGTAAGTAGAACTCTGTATATGGAAATGTTGCACAACCCTGCCATGTAGCAAGCTCTCGGTATATGGACATTTTGGACTCGTCTGACATGTAGATAGCTCTCAGTATGTGGTCAAGTAGGATTCATCTGCCATATAGCTAGTTCCCTGTATATAGGCATGTTGCACTACTCTGCCATATAGCTAACTCTCAGTATATGGACACTTTGGACTCATCTGCCATGCAGCTTGAACTCTGTATATAGAAATGATGTTCTACTCTGCCATTTAGAGCTCTCTGTATACGGACATTTTGAACTCGTCTGACATTTAGCTAGCTATCAATATATGGACAAGTTGATCTCATCTGCCTTGTAGCTACAACTCTGTATATGGAAATGTTGCACTACTCTGTCTTATAGCTAGCTCTCTGTATATAGACCAGTTGAATGCACGTGTCTTGTATTTAGAACTCTGTATATGGAAATGTTGCACTACCCTACATGTAGCTAGATCTCTGTATATGGAAACATTGAACACATCTGCCATGTAGCTAGAACACTTTATATATAAATGTTGCACTACATTTCCATGGAGCTAGCTCTCTGTATTTGAACAAATTGTAATTGTCTGCCATGTAGCTAGCTCTCAGTATATGGACACGTTGGGCTCATCTGCCATGTCTTTAGAACTCTGTATAAGGAAATGAGGCACAAACCTGCCATGTAGCTAGCTCTCAGTATATGGACATTTTGGACACATCTGCCATTTAGCTAGAACTCTGTATATTGAAATGTTGCACTAACCTGCCATGTAGGTAGCTCTCTGTATATGAACATAATAGACTTGTCTGCCATGTAGCTAGCTCTCTGTACACGGATATGTTGGACATATTGAACTCATCTACCATGTAGCTAGTTCCCTTTATATGGACATGTTGGACTACTCTGCCATGCAGCTAGTTCTGAGTATATGGACATGTTGTACATTTCTGCCATCTATCTAGCTCTCTTTATATGGACTTTTGGGACTCGTCTGCTATATAGCTAGCTCTCTTTACATGGATATGTTGGACTGATCTTCCAAGTAGGAAGCTCTCTGTATATGATCATATTGGACTGTCTACCATGTAGCTAGAAGTCTGTATATGGACATTTTGGACTCAACTGACGTGTAGATAGCTCTCTATGCATGGAAATTTAAGACTGATCTGCCATGTAGATAGCTCTCAATATATGGACATGTTGTACACATCTGCCATGCAGCTAGAATTCTGTATATTGAAATGTTGCA
>NW_006408755.1:886345-887007 GCF_000296735.1 Chrysochloris asiatica
CTAGTCCTCTATATATACACATGTTGGACTCATCTGCCATGTAGCTAACTCTCAGTATATGGCCATGTTAGACTCATCTGACATGTAGCTAGTACTTTGTATATGGAGATGTTGGACTACTCTGCCATGTAGCTAGCTCTCTGTTTATGGACATTTTGGAGTCCACCATGTCCATACACAGAGAGCCAGTTACATGGCAGACAAGTCCAATATATTCATATACATAGAGCTACCTACATGGCAGATCAGTTCAGCATATCCATCCACAGAGAGCGAGTTACATGGAAGCCGAGTCCAAAATGTCCATATACTGTGAGCTAGCTACATGGTAGATTAGTGCAACGTTTCCATATACCGAGTTCTAGCTACATGGACAATGAGTCCAACATGTCCATATACCGAGAGTTAGATACATTGCAGATAAGAACAGAATATGTATATGTAAAGCACTAGCTATAAGTCATATGAGTCCAACATGCTCATACAGAGAGAACTGGCTACATGGAGGATGGGTCCAACATGTCCATGTACAGAGAGCTAGCTACATGGCAGAAAAGTCAAATATGTTTGCCGGGGTCTGGCCCCGACATAATTGTCACGAGTGTTTGGTTCACGAGGAGGGGAGATCCAGCGGCGATAGGGATAGCGAAAGAATACACAGA
>NW_006408755.1:887922-900196 GCF_000296735.1 Chrysochloris asiatica
CATATCCATGCACAGAGACATGACAGACAAGTCCAAAATGTCCATATACAGAGAGCTAGCTACATGGCAGAGTAGTGCATCATTTCCATATACAGAGTTCCAGCTACATGGCAGATGAGTCCAACATGTCCATATACAGAGTACTAGCTAAATGGCAGTTGAGTCCCACATGTTCATATACTGAGAGTTAGCTACGTGGCAGATGAGTCCAACATGTGTATACAGAAAGCTAGCTAAATGGCATACATTTCCAATATGTTCATATACAGAGAGCTAGCTACATGGCACAGTAGTGCAACATTTCCATATACAGAGTTCTATCTACATAGCAGAAGACTCCACTTATACATATACTGAGAGCTAGCTTCATGGAAGAATAGTCCAACATTTTCATATACAGAGTACTAGCTACATGGCAGATGAGTCAAACATGTCCATATACTGAGAGTTAGCTATGTGACAGATGAGCTTAACATGTATATATTTAGAGGGATAGCTAAAAAGCAGATGAGTCCAACATGTTCATACACAGAGAGCTGGCTACATGGCAGATGAGTCCAACTTGTGTATATTTAGAGTGCTAGCTACAAAAGCAGATGTGTCCAACATGTTCATACAAAGCGAGCTGACTACATGGCTGATGAATACAACATGTCCATGTAATGAGAACTAGCTACATGGCAGACCAGTCCAGTATGTTCATATACTGAGAGCTAGCTACATGACAGAATAGTGCAACATTTCCTTATACAGAGTACTAGCTACATGGCAGATGAGTCCAAGTTGTCCATATACAGTGAGCTAGCTACATTGCAGAGTAGTGCAACATTTCCATATACAGAATATTAGCTACATGGTATATGAGTCCAACGTATCCATATATTGAGAGCTAGTTACATGGCAGAGTAGTCCAACATGTCCATATACAAAGTACTAGCTACATGGCAGATAAGTCTAACATGTCCATATATTGAGAGCTACCTACAAGGCAGATGACTCCAACATGTTCATACAGAGAGAGCTGGCTACATGGCTGATGAGTACAACATATTCATATACTGAGAGCTTGCTACATGGCAGACAAGTCCAATATGTGCATAAACAGAGAACTATCTACATGGCAGATCTGTCCAACATATCCATGCACAGAGAGCTAGCTACATGGCAGACGAGTACAAAATGTCCATATACAGAGTTCTAGCTACATGGCAGATGAGTCCAACGTGTCCATATACTGAGAGCTAGTTACACGGCAGAGTAGTCCAACATGTCCATAAACAGAGTAGTAGCTACACGGCAGATGCGTCCAACATGTCCATATACTACATTGCAAAGGTTAGCTACATTGCAAAGGAGTCGAACAAGTGTATATTTAGTGGGATACTTACAAGGCAGATGAGTTCAACATATTCATAGAAAAAGAGCTGGCTACATGGCAGATGAGTCCAACATGTGTATATTTAAAGAGCTAGCTATATGTCAGAAAAGTCCAATATCTTCATAAACAGAGAACTACCTACATAGCATATCAGTCACACGTAGAGAGAGCTAGCTACATGCAGACGAGTCCAAAATGTCCATATACAGAGAGCTAGCTACATGGCAGAGTAGTGCAACATTTCCATATAGAGAGTTCTAGCTACATGGCAGATGAGTCCAATGTGTCCATATACAGAGAGCTAGCTACATGGCAGAGCTGTGCACCATTTCCATATACAGAGTTCTAGCTACCTGGCAGATGAGTCCAACATGTCCATATACTTCGAGTGTGCTACTTGCAAGAGTCATCCAACATGTACATGTATAAAGTATTAGCTACGTGGTACATGAGATCAGCATGTCCATATACTGAGAGTTAGCTACATGGCAGATGAGTCCAACATGAATATATTTAGAGGGCTAGCTACAAGCAAATGAGTTCAACATGTTCATACACAAAGAGCTGGCTACATGGCTTATGATCCAATATGTCCAAAACAGAGAGCTAGCTAAATGGCATACATGTCCAATATGTTCATATACAGAGAGCTACCTACTGACAGACAAGTCCAAAATGTCCATATACAGAGAGCTAGCTTCATGGCACAGTAGTGCAACATTTCCATATATGAAGTTCTAGTTACATGGCATATGAGTCCAACATGTCCATATACTGAGAGCTAGCTTCAAAGTAGAAAAGTCCTACATGTCCAGATACAGAGTTTGAGCTACATGGCACATGAGTCCAATGTGTGCATATACTGAGATCTAGCTACACTGCAGAATAGTCTAACATGTCCAAATTCAGAGTATTAGCTGCACGGCAGATGATTCCAACATGTCCATATACTGAGAGTTAGCTACATCGCAGATGAGTCCTACAAGGGTATATTTTAAGGTCTAGCTACAAGCCAGATGAGTCCAATATGTTCATACATAGAGAGATGGCTACATGGCAGATAAGTCCAACATGTCCATATACTGAGAGCTAGCAACATGGCAGACAAGTTCAATATGTTCATATACAGAGAGCTACCTACATGGCAGATCAGTCCAATATATCCATGTACAGAGAGGTAGATACATGGCAGATGAGTCCAAAATGTCCATATACAGAGAGCTAGCTACGTGGCAGTGTAGTACAACATTTCCATATACAGAATTCTAGCTCTATGGCAGATGAGTGCAATGTGTCCATATACTGAGAGCTAGCTACATGGCAGAGTAATCGAACATGTCCATATAAAGAGTCCTAGCTACATGGCAGATGAGTGCAACATGTCCATATACTAAGAGCTAGCTACATGATAGATAAGTCCAACATGTGTATATTTAGAGAGCTAGCTACAAGGCAGATGAATCCAACATGTTTATACAGAGAGAGCTGGCTACATGGCTGATGAGTTCAACATATCCACATACTGAGAGCTAGGTACATAGCAGACAAGTCCAATATGTTCATATAAGTAGAGCTACCTACATGGCAGATCTGTCCAACATATCCATGTACAGAGAGCTAGCGACATGGCATATGAGTCCAAAATGTCCATATACAGAGAGCTAGCTACATGGCAGAGTAGTGCAACATTCCCATATAGAGAGTTCTAGCTTCATGGCAGATGAGTCTATCGTGTTCATATACAGAGAACTAGCTACATCGCAGAGTAGTGCAACATTTCCATATATAGAATTCTAGCTACATGTCAGATGAGTAAGTCGTGTCCATATACTGAGAGCTAGCTACATGGCAGAGTAATCCAATATTTCCATATACAGAGTAATATCTACATGGCTGATGTGTCGAACATGTCCATATACTGACATTTAGATACATGGCAGATGAGTCCAACATATGTATATTTAGAGGACTAGCTACTTGACAGATGAGTCCAAAATGTTCGTACAGGGAGCTGGCTACGTAGCAGAAAATCCAATATGTTCATATACAGAGAGCTACCTACATGGCAGATCAGTCCAACATATCCATGCACAGAGAGCTAGCTACATGGATGACGAGTCCAAAATGTCCATATACACAGAGCTAGCTACATGGCAGAGTAGTGCAACATTTTCATGTACAGAGTTCTCGTTCCATGGCATATGTGTTCAACATGTCCATATATTGACAGCTAGCAACATGGCAGAGTAGTCCAACATGTCTATATACAGAGAGCTAACTACATGCAAGACAAGTTCCATATGTTCATATACAGAAACCTAACTACATGGCAGATCAGTCCAACATATTCATGCACCGAGAGCTATCTACATGGCAGACGAGTCCAAAATGTCCATATACAGAGAGCTAGCTATATGGCAGAATAGTGCAACATTTACATATACAGAGTTCTAGCTACATGGCAGATGAGTCTTACATGTACATATACTGAGAGCTAGCTACATGGCGGGAAGTCCAAAATGTCCACATGCAGATTACTAGCTAAAATGACAGATGAGTTCAACTTGTCCATATACTGAGAGTTAGCTACATGGCAGATGAGTGCAACATGTGTATATTTAGAAGGCTAGCTACAAGGCAGATGAGTCCAACATGTTCATACAGAGAGAGCTGGCTACATGGCTGATGAGTCCAACATGTCAATATACAGAAAGCTAGCTACATGGCAGAGAAGTCCAATATGTTCATGTACAGCGAGTTACCTACATGGCAGATCAGTCCAACATATCCATGCAACATATCCAGAGCAAGCTACATGGAAGACAAGTTCCATATGTTCATATACAGAGAACTGACTACATGGCAGATCAGTCCAACATATTCATGCACCGAGAGCTATCTACATGGCAGACGAGTCCAAAATGCCCATATACAGAGAGCTAGCTATATGGCAGAGTAGTTCAATATTTACATATACAGTGTTCTAGCTACATGCAGATGAGTCCTACGTGTACATATACTGTTAGCTAGCTACATGGCAGAGAATTTCAAAATGTCCATATGCAGATTACTAGCTAAATGACATATGAGTTCAACTTGTCCATATACTGAGAGTTAGCTACATGGCAGATGAGTGCAACATATGTATATTTAGAGGGCTAGCTGCAAGGCAGAGGAGTCCAACATGTTCATACAGAGAGAGCTGGCTACATGGCTGATGCGTCCAACATTTCGATATACTGAAAGCTAGCTAAATGGCAGATAAGTCCAATATGTTTATGTTCAGAGAGCTACCTACATGGCAAATCAGTCCAACATATCCATGCACAGAGAGCTAACTACATGGCAAATGAGTCCAAAATGTCCATATACAGAGAAGTAGCTAAGTGGCAGAGTAGTGCAGCATTTACATATGCAGACTTCTAGCTAAATGGCTGATGAGTCCAACGTGCCCATATACTGTGAGCTAGTTACATGGCAGAGTAGTCCAAAATGTCCATATATGGAGGACTAGCTACATGGCAGATGAGTGCAACATGTCCACACACTGAGAGTTAGTTACATGGCAGATTAATCGAACGTGTGTATATTTAGAGAGCTAGCTACAAGGCAGATCTGTCCAACATATCCATATTCAGATAGCTAGCTACATGGCAGAGTAATCCAACATATCCATATACAAAGGACTAACTACATGACAGAATTGTCCAACATGTCCATATACAGAGTACTAGCTACATGGCAGATGAGTCCAACATGGCCATATACTGAGATTTAACTACAAGGCAGATGAGTCGAACATGTGTATATTTAGAGTGTTAGCTACAAGGCATATGTGTCCAACATGTTCCTACATAGAGAGCTGGCTACATGTCTGATGAGTCCAACATGTACATAAACTGAGAGATAGCTACATGGCAGAGCAGTACAACATATCCATGTATAGAGTTCTAGCTATATGGCAGATGAGTCCAATATGTGTATATATAGAGGACTAGCTACAAGGCAGATGAGTACAAGATGTTCATACACAGCGAGCTGGCTACATGACAGATGATTCCAACAAGTTCATATACAGAGAGCTAGCTACATGGCATATAATTCTAATATGTTCATATAGAGATAGCTACATACATGGCAGATCAGTCCATCATATCCATGCACAGAGAGCTAGCTACATGGTAGATAATTCCAAAATATCCATATACAGAGAGCTAGCTACATGACAGAGAAGTGCAACATTTCCATATACAGAGTTCTAGCTACATGGCAGATGATTCCAATGTGTCTAAATATTGAGAGCTAGTTACATGGCACAGTAGTCCACCATGTTCATATACAGAGTTCTAGCTACATGACAGATAAGTCCAACGTGTACATGTACTTGGAGCTAACTACATGGGAGATGAGTCCAACATGACCATATATTGAGAGTTAGATACATGGCAAACAAGTCCAACATGAGTATATATAGTGGGCTAGCTACTAGTCAGATGAATCCAACATGTTCATACAGAGAGAGCTGGCAACATGGCTGATAAGTCCAACATGTCCGTATACAGAAAGCTAGCTACATGGCAGACAAATCTAATATGTTCATATACAGAGAGCTAGCTATTTGGCAGATCAGTCCAACATATCCATGCACAGAGAGCAAGCTACATGACAGACATGTCCAAAATGTCCATATACAGAGAGCTAGCTACATGGCAGAGTAGTGCAACATTTCCATATACAGAGTTCTAGCTACATGGCAGATTAGTCCAACGTGTCCATATACTGAGTGTTAGCTATATGGCAGATGAGATCAACATGTGTATATTTAGAAGGCTAGCTACAAGGAAAATGTGTACAACATGTTCATACACAGAGAACTGGGTACATGACAGATGAGTCTAATATGTACATATACTGAGAGCTAGCTACATGGCAGACAAGTCCAATATGCTGATATACAGAGAGCTACCTACATAGAACATCACTACAACATATCCACGCACAGAGAGCTACCTACATAGCAGATGAGTCCAAAATGCCCATATACAAAGAGCTACCTGATGGCAGAGCAGTGAAATATTTCCATATACACAGTTCTAGTTACATGGCAGATGAGTCCAACATGTTCATATACTGAGAACTAGCTACATGGCAGAGTAGTCCAACATGTCTATATACACAGTACTAGCTACATGGCATATAATTCCCACATGTCCATATACTAAGAGTTAGCTACATGGTAGATGATCCAACATGTGTATATTTACAGGGATAGCTACAAGGCAGATGAGTACAACATGTTTATACTGAGAGAGCTGGCTACATGGCTGATGAGTCCAACATGTTCATATACTGAGAGTGAGCTACAGGGCAGATGAGTTCAACATGTGTATATATAGAGGACCAGCTATAAGGCAAATATGTCCAACATGATCATACATAGAAAGCTGGCTACATTGTTATTGAGTCCAACATGTCCATATATGGAGAGCTAGCTACATGGCAGACATATGTAATGTGTTCATATACAGAGAGTTACCTACCTGGAAGATCAGTCCAAGATATCCATACACAGAGAGCTAGCTACATGGCAGACGAGTCCAAAAGTCTATATACAAAGAGCTAGCTACATGGCAAAGTAGTGCAACATTTCCATATACAGAATTTTAGCTACATGGCAAATGAATCCAACGTGTCCATATACTGAGAGCTAGCTACATGGCAGAGTAAAACAACATATCCATATACAGTGTCCTAGCTACATGGCAGATGAGTCCAATGTTTCCATATACTGAGAGCTAGTTACATGGCAGAGATGTCCAAGGGGTCCATAAACAGAGTACGAGCTACATGGCAGATGAATACAACATGTCCATATACTGAGAATTGCTACATGGCAGTTGTGTCCAACATGTGTATATATAGAGGACTAGCTACAAGTCAGATGAGTTCAACATATTCATACAGAGAGAGCAGGCTACATGGCTGATGAGTCCAACATGTCCATATACAGAGAGCAAGCTACATGGCAGACAAGTCCAATATGTTCATACACAGAGACCTACCTACATGGCAGATCAGACCAACATATCCATGCACAGAGAGCTGGCTACATGGCAAATGAGTCCACAAAGTCCTATACAGAAATAGCTACATAGCTGAGTAGTGCAACATGTCTATAAACAGATTTATAGCTTCATGCCAGATGAGTCCAACATGTCCATACATAGAGAGCTGGCTACATGGCAGAGTAGTGCAACATTTCCATTTACACAATTCTAGCTAAATGGCACATGAGTCCCAGGTGTCCATATACTGAGAGCTAGCTATATGGCAGAGAAGTCCAATATGTTCATACACAGAGAGACACCTACATGGCAGATCAATCCAACATATCCATGTACAGAGAGCTAGCTACATGGCCAACGAGTTTAAAATGTCCATAGACAAAGAGCTACCTACATGACAGGGTAGTGCAACATTTTCATAAGCAGAGTTCTAGCGGCATGGCAGATGAGTCCATCGTGTCCATATACAGAGAGCTAGCTACATCGAAGAGCAGTGCAACTATTCCATCTACAGAATTCTAGTTACATGGCAGATGAGTCCAACGTGTCCATGTTATGAGAGCTTCCTTCATGTTAGAGTAGTCCAACATGTCAATATGCAGAGTATTAGCTACATGTCAGATAAGTCCAACATGTCCATATACTGAGAGCTAGCTACATGGCAGATGAGACCAACATTTGTATATATAGAGGAATAGTTGCAAGGCAGATGAATCCAACATGTTCTTTCCGAGACAGCTGGCTACATGGCTGATGAGTCCAACATACCCATATACAGAGAGCTAGCTATATGGCAGACAAATCCAACATGTTTTTATATAGAGAACTACATACATGGCACATCAGTCCATCATATCCATGTACAGAGAGCTAGATACATGACAGACAAGTCCAAAATGCCCAAACACAGAGAGCTAGCTACATGGCTAGCAGTGCAAATTTTCCATATACAGAGTTCTACCTATGTGGCAGATGTGTCCAACGTGTCCATATACTGAGAGTTAGCTACATGGCAGATAAGTCCAATATGGATATATTTAGAGGGCTAGCTGCAAGGCAGATGAGTCCAACATGTTCATACAGAGAGAGCTGGTTACAAGGCTGATGAGTCCATCATGTCAATATACAGAAAGCTAGCTACATGGCAGACAAGTCCAACATGTTCATATATAGAGAGCTACCTACATGTCAGATCAGTCCAACATATCCATGCACAGAGAGCTAGCTACATGGCAGACAAGTCCAAAATGTCCATATACAGAGGTAGCTACATGGCAGAGTAGTGCAGCATGCCCATATACAGCGTTCTAAATACATGGCAGATGAGTCCAATGTGTCCATATACTGAGAGCTAGTTACATGGCAGAGTTGTGCAAGATGTCCATGTATAGAGTACTAGCTACGTGGCAGATCAGTCCACCATGTCCATATACTGAGAGTTAGCTTCATGGCAGATGAGTAAAACATGTGTCAATTTAGAGGGCTAGCTACAAGGCAGATGAGTCCAACATGTTCATACACAGAGACTTGTCTACAAGGCTGATGAATCCAACATATCCATATACTGGTAGCTAGTTACATGACAGACAAGTCCAATATGTTCATATACAGAGAGCTACCAACATGGCAGATCAGTCTAACATGTCCATGCACAAAGAGCTACCTACATTGCAGACGAGTCCAAAATATCCATATACAGTGATACCTAAATGTCAGAGTAGTGCAACATGTCCATATACAGAGTTCTAGCTACTTGGCAGATGAGTCCAATGGGTCCATATAGTGAGAGCTAGCTACATTGCAGAGTAGTCCAAGATGTCCATATACAGATTACTAGCTACATGACAGATGAGTCCAACATGTCCATATACTGAGAGTTAGCTACATGGAAGATGAGTGCAAGATGTGTATATTTAGAGGGCTAACTATATGGCAGACGAGTCTGACATGTTCATACAGAGAGAGCAGGCTGCATGGCTGATGAGTCCAACATTTCCATATACAGAGAGCTAGCTACGTGGCAGTAAAGTCCAATATGTTCATATACAGAGAGCTATCAACATGGCAGATCAGTCCAACATATCCATGCAAAAAGAGCTACTTACATGGCACACGAGTCCCAAATGTCCATATGTGGAGGTAGCTACATGGCAGAGAAGGGCCACATGTCCATAAACAGAGTTCTAGCTGCATGGCAGATGAGTTCAATGTGTCCATATACAGAGAAGGAGCTGCATGGCAGAGTAGTGAAACATTTCCATCTACAGAGTTCTAGCTAAATGGCAGATGAGTCCAACATGTTCATAGCCTGAGTGCTAGCTACATGGCAGAGTAGTTCAACATGTACATATACAGAGTACTAGCTACATTGCAGATGAGTCGAAGATGTCCATATACGGAGAGTTAGTTACATGGCCGATGAGTCCGTCATGGGTATATTTAGAGGGTTAGCTACAAGACAGATGAGTCCAATATGTTCATACAGAGAGAGCTGGCTACATGGCTGATGAGTCCAACATATCCATATAAATTGAGCTAGCTTCCTGGCAGACAAGTCTAATATTTTCATATACAGAGAGCCACCTACCTGGCAGATCAGTCCAACATATCCATACACAGAGAGCTAGCTAAATGCAGACAATTACAAAATGTCCATATATAGAGAGCTAGATACATTGCAGAGTAATGCAACATTTCCATATACAGAGTTCTAGCTACATGGCAAATGAGTTCAATGTGTCCATATACTGAGAGCTAGCTACATGGCACAGTAGTCCAACATGTCCATGTACAGAGTATAAGCTACATGGCAGATGAGTCCAACTTGTCCATATACTGTGAGTTAGCTACATGGCAGAGTAGTCCAGTTTGTCCATATACAGAGTACTAGACACATGGCAGATGTGTCCAACATGTGTACATTTAAAGGACAATCTAAATATCAGATGTGTCCAACATGTTAATACACAGATAGCTGGCTACATGGCTGTTGAGTCCAACATGTCAATATTCTGAGAGTTACCTCCATGGTAGACAAGTCCAATATGTTCATATACTGAGAGCTACCTACATGGCAGAACAATCCAACATGTCCATGCACAGAGAGCTAGCTAAATGCAGATGGGTCCAAAATGTCCATATACAGAGAGCTAGCTGCATGGCAGAGTAGTGCAACATTTCCATATAAAGGGTTCTAGCTACATGGCAGATGAGTCCAACGTGTCTATATACTAAGAGATAGCTACATGGCAGAGTAGTGCAACATTTCCATATATAGAGTTCTAGCTACATGGCAGAGTAGTCCAACATGTCCATATACAGAACATTAGCAACATGTCAGGTGAGGTCAACATATCCATATACTGAGAGTTGGCTACATGGCAGATGATTCCAACGTGTGTATATATCATGGGCTAGCTACAAGTCAGATGAGTCCAACACATTCATAAAGAGAAAGCTGGCTGCATGGCTGATGAATCCAGCATGTCCATATACAGAGAGCTAGCTACATGGCAGACAAGTCCAATATGTTCATTTACAGAGAGCTACCTACATGGCAGATCAGTCGAACATATCCAAGCACAAAGGGTTAGCTACATGGCAGACTAGTCCAAAATGTCCATATACATAGGTAGCTACATGGCATAGTAGTGCAACATATCCATATATAGATTTCTAGACACATGACAAATGAGTCCAATGTTTCCATAGGCTGAGTGCTATCTACAAGGCAGAGTAGTCCAACATGTTCATATACAGAGTACAAGCTACATGGCAGAAGAATCCAACATGTCCATATACAGAGTATTAGCTACATGTCAGGTGAGGCCAACATATCCATATACTGAGAGTTAGTTACATGGCAGATGATTCCAACATGTGTATATATCAAGGGCTAGCTACAAGTCAGATGAGTCCAACACATTCATACAGAGAAAGATGGCTGCATGGCTGATGAATCCAACATGTCCATATACAGAGAGCTAGCTACATGGCAGACAAGTCCAATATTTTCATATACAGAGAGCTACCTACGTGGCAGATCAGTCCAACATAGCCATGCACAGAAAGCTAGCTACATAGCAGAAGAGTCCAAAATGTCCATATACAGAGAGCTAGTTACATGGCAAAGTCGTGCATCATTTCCATATACACAGTTCTAGCTACATGGCAAATGACTCGAACATTCATATACTGAGATTTAGATACATGGCAGATGAGTCCAACATGTGTATACATAGAGGACTAGCTACATGGCATTTGAGTCCAACATGCCCATGCAGAGAGAGCTGGCTACATGGCTGATGAGTGCTACAATGTGACAATACCTTACGGGTCTTCCCTCTCCCTTCCCTCCAACTGCATTTTGTCTGTTTCTCTGCCTTAAGCTACAAGGTGCATAGTTTAAAAGACAACATTGTTTTGGATAGGCCAGAGCTAAGTAAACCCAGCAATGACCACTCCCTTCTTGTTGAACCTATATAAATCCACTCCCTTCCCATTGACTCTCTCTTCAATCTTTCTCTCCTCCCTTCCGCCTCTTGTCTTCTCTCTCCGGCAGAGGTTATCTTCCTCACTCTTAATAAAAGTCTCTAGATGGGAAGTTTGGAGTGAGGTGTGGTTGATGAATGGCACCGGGGTTGTTTTATCCCTTTCAATGAGTCCAACATGTCCATATACAGAGAGATTCCTACATGGAAGAGTAGTGCATCATTTCCATATACAGAGTTTTAGCTTCATGGCAGATGAGTCCAACGTGTCCTTATACAAAGAGCTAGCTACATGGCAGAGTAGTGCAACATTTCCATATACAGAGTTCTAGCTACATGGC
>NW_006408755.1:900611-903334 GCF_000296735.1 Chrysochloris asiatica
TCTTCATGCACAGAGAGTTAGCTACATGTCAGACTAGTCCAAAATGTCCATATACACAGGTAGCTACATGGCATAGTAATGTAACATATCCATATACAGATTCTAGGCACATCACAGATGAGTGCAACGTGTCCATAGACTGAGCATTAGCTACATGGCAGAGTAGTCCAACATGTCCATATACAGAGTACAAGCTACTTGGCAAATGAGTCCATCATGTCCATATACTGAGATATAGCTACATGACAGAGTAATTCAGCATGTCCATATACAGAGTACTAGAAACATGGCATATATGTCCAACACATTCATACAGAGAGTGCTGGCTACGTCTCTGATGAATCCAACATGTCCATATACAGACAGCTAAATAAATCTCAGATCAGTCCAACATACCCATGCACAGAGAGCTAGCTACATGGTAGACAAATCCAAAATGTCCATATTCAGAGAACTGGGAACATGGCAGAGTTGTGGACCATTTCCATATATAGAGTACTACCTACATGGCGGATGAGTTCAACGTGTCCATATACTGAGAGCTAACTACATGGTAGAGTAGTCTAACATGTCCACATATAGGGTAGTCTCTACATGGCAGATGAGTCCAACATGTCCAGATACTGAGAGTTTGCTACATGGCAGATGAGTCGAACATGTGTATATAGCGAGGACTATTTACAAGTCAGATGAGTCTAACACGGTCTTACAGAGAGAGTTAGCTACATAGCTGATGAATCCAACATGTCCTTATACAGGAAGCTAGCTACATGGCAGATCAGTCCAACACATCCATGCACAGAAAGCTAGCTACAAGGCTGACGAGTCCAAAAATGTCCACATACAGAGAACTAGCTACATGGCAGAGTAGTGCAACATTTCCATACACAGAGTTCTAGCTACATGTCAGATGATTCTAACGTGTCAATGTACTAAGAGCTAGCTACATGGCAGATTAGGCCAAGATGTCCATATACAGAGTACTAGCTAAATGGCAGATGAGTCCAACATGTCCATAACCTGAGAGTTAGGTACATGGCAGATGAGTTCAACTTGTGTATATATAGAGGATTACCAACAAGGCAGATGAGTCCAACATGTCCATACATAGAGAGCTGCCTGCATGGCTGATGGGTCCAACATGTGCATATACAGACACCTAGCTACATGGCCGACTATTCCAATATGTTCATATACACAGAGCTACCTACATGGCAGATCGGTCAAACATATCCATGCACAGAGAGCTAGCTACATGGCAGAAGAGTCCAAAATGTCCATATACAGACAACTAGCTACATGGCAGAGTTGTGCAACATTTCCATATACAGAGTTCTAGCTACATGGCAGCTGAGTCCAAAGTGTCCATATACTGAGAGCTAGCTACATGGCAGATGAGTTCAACATGTGTATATATAGAGGACTAGCTACAAGGCAGATGAGTCCAAAATGTCCATACATAGAGACCTGTCTACATGGCTGATGAGTCCAAAATGTCCATATACAGATTGCTAGCTACAGTCCAGATATTTCCAATATGTTCATATACAGAGAGCTACCTACGTGGCAGATCATTCCAACATATCCATGCACAGAGAGCTAGCTACATGGCAGAAGAGTCCAAAATGTCCATATACAGAGAGCTAGCTACATGGCAGAGTTGTGCAACATTTCCATATACAGAGTTATAGCTACATGGCAGCTGAGTCCAAAGTGTCCATATACTGAGAGATAGCTACATGGCAGATGAGTCCAACATGTGTACATATAGAGTACTAGCTACAAGGCAGATGAGTCCAACATGTCCATACATAGAGACCTGTCTACATGGCTGATGAGTCCAAAATGTCCATATACAGATTGCTAGCTACAATCCAGGTATTTCCAATATGTTCATAAACAGAGAGATACCTACGTGGCAGATCATTCCAACATATCCATGCACAGAGAGCTAGCTACATGGTAGAAGAGTTCAAAATGTCCATGTATAGAGAGATAGCTACATGGCAGATTGGTGCAACATTTCCATATACAGAGTTCTAGCTACATGGCAGATGGGTCCAACGTGTCCATATACTGAGAGGTAGCTACATGGAGGAGTAGTCCAACATGTCCATATACAGAGTACTAGCTACATGATAGAAGAGTCCAAAATTCATATACTGAGGGTTAGCTCCATGGCAGATGAGTCCAACATGTGTATATATAGAGGACTAACTAAAAGGCAGATGAGCCCAGCATGTCCATGAAGAGAGAGCTGGCTACATGGCTGATGACTGTTACAATGTTACAATACCTTACGGTTCTTCCCTCTCCCCTGCATCCAACTACATTTTGTCTGTTTCTCTGCCCAAAGCTACAAGGCGCATAGTTTAAAGGACAACGTTGCTTTTGATAGTCCAGAGCTAAATCACCCCAGCAATGACCACTCCCTTCCTGTTGAACCTATATAAATCCCCATCCTTCCCATTGACTCTATCTTCAATCTTTCTCTCCTCCCTTCCACCTCCTGCCTTCTCTTTCTGGCAGAAGTTATCTTCCTCACCATGAATACAAATCTCTATATAGGCCATTTGGAATGAGGTGTGGTTGAAGAGCGGCACCGGGGTTGTTTTAACTCTTTCAATGAGTCCAACATGTCCATATACAGAGAATTAGCTACATGGAAGAGTAGTGCACCATTTCCATATACAGAGTTTTAGTTACATGGCAGATGAGTCCAA
>NW_006408755.1:914431-915025 GCF_000296735.1 Chrysochloris asiatica
CCAACATGTCCATATAAAGTGTGCTAGCTACATGGCAGACAAGTCCAATATGTTCTTATACAGAGAGCTACCTACTTGGCATTACACCCCAACATAACTATGTACATAGAGCTGGCTACATTGCAGACGAGTCCAAAATGTCCATATACAGAGAGGTAGCTACATGGCAGGGTAGTGCAACTTTTCCATATATAGAGTTCTAGCTACATGGCAGATGTGTCCAACGTGTCCCTATACTGAGAGCTAGCTACATAGCAGACATGTCCAATATGTTCATATATAGAGAGCTAACTCCTTCGCAGATCAGTCCAATATATACATGTACAGAGATCTAGATACATGGCAGTCAAGTTTAATATGTTCATATACAAAGAGCTAGCTACATGGCAGATTAGTCCAACATGTCCATATACAGGGTACTAGCCACAAGGCAGATGCTTCCAACTTATAAATATACAGAGAGCTACCTACATGGCAGAGTATTGCATCATTTCCATAGACAGAGTTCAAGCTACATGGCAGATGAGTCCAAAGTATTCATGTACTTAGAGCAATCTACATGGCAGAGTAGAGCAACTGTCCATATACAGGGAA
>NW_006408755.1:917050-921733 GCF_000296735.1 Chrysochloris asiatica
CTCTGTGTATGAACATATTGGATTTGTGTGCCATGTAGCTAGCTCTCAGTATATGGACATGTTGGACTCATCTGCCATGTAACTAGTACCCTGTATAAGGACATGTTGGACAACTCTGCCATGTAGCTAGCTCTAAGTATATGGACATATTGGACACATCTGCCATACAGCTAAACTATGTATATGGAAATGTTGCACTACTCCGCTATGTAGCTCACACTCTGTATATAGACCAGTTGGACTCATCTGCCATGTAGCTAGAACTCTGTATATGGAAATGTTGCACTACCCTGCCTCGTAGTTAGCTCGCTATACATAGACCAGTTGGACTCATCTGCCTTTTAGCTAGCTCTCTGTATATGGACATTTTGGAATCGTTTGCCATGTAACTAGCTCTCTGTATATGTACATGTTGGACTCATCTGCCATGTTGCTAGTACCCTGTCTATGGACTACTCTGCCATATACCTAGCTCTCAGTATATGGACATGTTAGACACATCTGCCATGTGCCTAGATCTCTGTATATGGAAATGTTGCACTGCTCTGCCATGTAGCTAGGTCTCTGTCTATAGACAAGTTGGACTCATCTACCTTGTAGGTCGAACACTGTATATGGAAATGTTGTACAACCCTGTCATGTAGCTAGCTCTCTGTACATGGATATGTTGGACTGATCTGCCAAGTAGGTAGCTCTCTGTATATGAACATAACGGACTTTTCTACCGTGTAGCTAGCTCTTTGTATATGGACATGTCGGACTCTTCTACGATGTAGCTAGTACCCTGTATATGGACTAATCGGTCATGTATCTAGCTCTTAGTATATGGACACTTTGGACACATCTGCCTTGTAGCTACAACTCTGTATATTGGTATGTTGGACTACTCTGCGATGTAGCTAGCTCTCTGTAAATAGACAGTTAGAATCATCTGCCTTGAAGTTGGAACTCCATATATGAAAATGTTACACTACCCTGCCATGTAGCTAGCTCTTTGTATATGGACTTTTTGGACTCGACTATCATGTAGACAGCTCTCCGTACATGGATATGTTGGACTGACCTACCAAGAAGGTACCTCTCTTTATACGGACATATTGGACTTATCTGTTATGTAGCTAGCTCAAAGTATATGGACACGTTGGACACATATGCCTTGCAACTGAAAATCTGTATATGGACATGTTGGACTACTATGTCATGTAGCTAACTCTCAGTATATGAACACCTTGGAATTATCTGCCATGTAGCTTGAACTCTGAATATGAAATGATGCCCTAATCTGCCAAGTAGCCAGGTCCCTGTATATGGGCATTTTGGATTTCTCTGACATTTAGCTAGCTCTCTGTGCATGGATATTTTGGACTGATCTGCGATGTAGCTAGCTCTCAGTATATGAACACGTTTGACACATCAGCCATGTAGCTAGATCTCTGTATATGGAAAGGTTGCACTATGCTGCGATGTAGTTACCTCTCTGTATATAGACAAATTGGACTCATCTGCCATGTAGCTAGAAGTCTGTATATGGAAATGTTACAGTTCACTGCCATGTAGCTAGCTCTCTGTATATGGACATTTTGGACTTGTCTGCCATGAAGCTAGCTCTCTGTACATTGACATTTTGAACTAATCTCCCATGTAGATATCTATGTACATGGATATGTTGGACTGATCTGCCAAGTAGGTAGCTCTCTGTATATGAACATATTGGACTTGTCTGCCATGTAGGTAGATCTCAGTATATTGACATGTTTGACACATCTTCCATGTAGCTAGAACTCTGTATATGGAAATGTTGCACTACTCTTCCATGTAGCTAGCTCTCTGTATATAGACAATTTGGACTCATCTGCCTTTCAGCTAGAACTCTGTATATGGAAATGTTGCACTACTCTGCCCTTTAGCTAGTTCTGTGTATATAGACATGTTGGACGCATCTGCCTTGCAGCTGGAAATGTTGCACTATCTTGACATGTAGCTAACTCTCTGTATTTGGACATTTTGGACTTGTCTGCCATGTAGCTAGCTCTCTGTACATGGATATGTTGGATTGATCTGCCAAGTAGTTAGCTCTCTGTGTATGAACATATTGGACTTGTCTATAATGTAGCTAGCTCACAGTATATGGACATGTTGGGCACTTCTGCCATGTAACTTGAACTCTGTATATGGACATGTTGGACTACTCTGCGATGCAGCTAGCTCACAGTATATGAAAACTTGGGACTCCTCTGCCATGTAGCTTGAAGTCTGTATATGGGAATGATGCACTACTCTGAGATGTAGCAAATTCTCTGAGCAAGGACCTTTTGGACTCGTCTGTCATGTAGCTAGCTCTCATTATATGGACACGTTGGACACGTCTGCCATGTAGCTAGCTCTCTGTATATGGACATTTTGTACTCGTATGCCATGTAGCTAGCCTACTGTATATGGATATGTTGGACTGATCTTCCAAGAAGGTAGTTCTCTGTATATGAACATATATGACTTGTCTGCCATGTAGCTAGCTCTCTGTATATGGACATGTTTGACTCATCTGCCATGTAGCTAGTATTCTGTATATGAACATGTTGGACTACTCTGCCACATAACTAACTCTCAGTATATGGACACGTTAGACACATCTGCTGTGTATCTATAACTGTATATCTAGAAATCTTGTACTACTCCACCATATTGCTAGCTCTCTGGATAGAGACAAGTTGGCCTGATCTGCCTTGTACCTATAACTCAGTATATGGAAATGTTTCACTACCCTGACAAGTAGCTAGCTCTCTGTATATGGATATTTTGGACTTGTCTGCCATTTAGCTAGCTCTCAATATATGGAAACGTTGGACACATCTGCAATGTAGCTAGCACTATATATATGGAAATGTTGCACTATTTTGCCATGTAGCTAGCTCTGTGTATATAGACAAGTTGGACTCTTCTGCCTTGTAGCTACAACTCTATATATGGAAATGTTGCACTAACCTGCCATGTAGCTAGCTCTCTGTATATACACATTTTGGATTCGTCTTCCATGTATCTAGCTCTCTGTACATACATATGTGGGACTGATCTGCCAAGTAGGTAGTTCTCTGTGTATGAATATACTGAAATTGTCTGTCATGTAGCTAGTGCTCAGTATTTGGACACGTTAGACACAATTGCCATGTAGCTGCAACTCTTTATATGGACATGTTGAACTACTCTACCATGTAGCTAGCTCTCAGTATAGGCACAATTTGGACTCATCTGCCATGTAGCTAAAACTCTCTGTATGGAAATGTTTCACTACGCTGACATGTAGATAGCTCACTGTATATGGACATTTTGGACTCATTTGCCATGTAGCTAGCTCTCTGTATATGGATATGTTGGACTGATCTGAGAAGTAGATAGCTCTCTGTATATGAACATATTGGACTTGTCTGCCATGTAACTAACTCTCTCTATATTGACACGATTGGCACATCTGATATGTAGCTAGAACTCTGTATAAGGAAATTTTGTGCTACTGTGCCATATATCTAGCTCTGTGTATATAGACAAGTTGGACTCGTCTGTCTTGTAGCTAGAACTCTGTATATGGAAATGTTGCTCTATCCTGCCATGTAGCTAACTCTCTGTATATAGACATTTTGGACTCATGTGCCATGTATCAGCTCCTGGACATAGATATGTTGGACTGATTTGCCAAGTAAGTAGCTCTCTGTATGTGAACATATTGGCATTCTCTGCCACGTAGGTTGCTTTCAGTATATGGACACATTGGACACATCTGCCATGTATCTCGAACTCTGTATATGGAAATGTTGCACTACCCTGCCGTGTAGCTAGCTCTCTGTATATGGTCATTTTGAACTTTTCTGACATGTAGCTAGCTCTCTGTGCATGGATATTTTGATCTGCCATGTAGCTAGGTCTCGGTATATGGACAAGTTGGACACATTTACCATGTAGCTAGAACTCCGTATATGGAAATGTTGCACTACTCTGCCATGTAGCTAGCTCTCTGTATATGAACATATTGGACTTGTCTATCTTGTAGCTGACTCACAGTATATGGACATGTTTGAATCATTTGCCATGTAGCTAGTACCCTGTATATGGACACGTTGGACTCCTCTGCCATGTTGCTAGCTTTCCGTGTATGGACACGTTAGACACATCTACCATATAGCTAGAACTCTGTACATGGAAATGATCCACTACACTGCTATTTAGCCAGTCTTTTTATACAGGCAAGTTGGAATCATCTGCCTTGTACCTAGAACTTGGTATATGGAAATGTTGCACGACACTGCCATGTAGTTAGCTCTCTATATATGGACATTTTGGTCTTGTCTGCCATGTAGATAACTCTTTGCACATGGATATGTTGGACTGATCTGCCAAGTAGGTAGCTCTCTTTATAAAAACATATTGGACTTGTCTTCCATATACCTCGCTCACAGTATATGGACACGTTGGACACATCTGCCATGTAGCTAGAATTCTGTATATGGAAATGTTGTACTACCTGCCATGTAGCTCGCTCTCTGTATATACACATATTGGACTAGTCTGCAATTTAACCAGTTACCTCTCAGTATATGGACATGTTGGACTCATCTGCCATGTAACTAGTACCCTGTATATGGAAATGATGCACTACCCTGCCATGTAGCTAGCTCTCTGTATATGGACTTT
>NW_006408755.1:922513-924864 GCF_000296735.1 Chrysochloris asiatica
GTTGGACTGAACTGCCAAGTAGCTTACCTCTCTGTATATGACCATATTGAACTTGTCTGCCATGTAGCTGGCTCTCAGTATATGGACATGTTGGAATCATCTGCCATGTAGCTAGAACTCTGTATATGGATATGATGCACTACCCTGCCATGTAGCTAGCTCTCTGTATATGAACATATTGGACTTGTCTGTCATGTACCTAGCTCTGAGGATATGGACATGTTGGACACATCTGCCATGTAGCTATAACAATGCATTTGGAAATGTTACACTACTCTGCCATGTAGCTAGCTCTCTGTATATAGACAAGTTGTACCCAACTGCCTTGGAGTTAGAACACTGTATATGGAAATGTTGCACTACCCTGCCATGTAGCTAAATCTCTGGACATGGATATGTTGGATTGATTTGCCAAGTAGGTACCTCTCTATATATGAACATATTGGACTTTTCTGCCATCTAGCTAGCTCTCAGTATATGGACACGTTGGACACATCTACCATGTAACTAGAACTCTGCATATGGAAATGTTGCACTACCCTGCCATGTAGCTAGCTCTCTGTATATGGACATTTTGGACTCTTCTGCTATGTAGCTAGCTCTCTGTACATGGATATGTTGGACTGATTTTTCAAGTAAGTAGCTTTCTGTATATGAACATATTGCACTTGCCTACCATGTAGCTAGCTCTCAATATATGGACACATTGGAAACATCTGTCATGTAGCTAGAACTCTGTATATGGAAATGTTGCACTACCCTGCCATGTAGTTAGCTCTCTGAGTATAGACACGTTGGACTCATCTACCTTGTAGCTGGAAATCTGTCTATGGAAATGTTGCACTACCTTGCCAGATAGCTAGCTCTCTTTATATGGACATTTTGGACTCATCTGTCATATAGCTAGTTCTCTGTACATGGATTTGTTGGACTGATCTGCTAAGTAGTTAGCTCTCTGTATATGAACATACTGGAATTGTCTGCCAAGTAGCTAGCTCTCAGTATATGGACATGTTGGACTCATCTGCCATGTAGCTAGTACCCTGTATATGAACAGGTTGGACTACTCTGTCACGTAGCTAGGTCTCACTTTATGGATACGTTGGACTCATCTGCCATGTAGCTAAAACTCTGTATATGAAAATGATGCACTATCCTGCCATGAAGATAGCTCTCTGTATATGAACATAATGGACAGGAATGCCATGTAGTTACCTCACAGTATATGGGCATTTGGACACATCTACCATGTAGCTAGAACTCTGTATATGGTAATGTTGCACTACCCTGCCATGTAGTTAGCTCTCTGAGTATAGACACGTTGGACTCATCTGCCTTGTAGCTGGAACTCTGTATATGGAAATGTTGCACTACCTTGCCACATAGCTAGCTCTCTGTATATGGACATTTTGGACTCATCTGTCATGTAGCTAGTTCTCTGTACATGGATTTGTTGGACCGATCTGCTAAGTAGTTAGCTCTCTGTATATGAACATACTGGACTTGTCTGCCAAGTAGCTAGCTCTCAATATATGGACATGTTGGACACATCTGTCATGTAGCTAGAACTCTGTATATGGAAATGTTGCACTACTCTGCCTTGTAGCTAGCCCTCTGTGAATAGACAAGTTGGACTCATCTGCCTTGTAGCTAGAACTCTGCATATGGAAATGTTGCACTACCCTGTCATGTAGCTAGCTGTCTCTATAAGGGCATTATGGAGTCGTCTTCCATGTAGCCTGATCTCTGTGCATGGATATGTTGGACTGACCTCCCAAGTAGGTAACTCTCAGTATATGAACATATTGGACTTGTCTACCATGTAGCTAGCACTCTTTATAGCGACATGATGAAGTACTGTGCCATGTAGCTATCTCTCAGTATATGAACACTTTGGACTCATCTGCCATGTAGCTTGAATTGTGTATATGGAAATGTTGCACTATAATGCCATGTTAGTAGCTCTCTGTATATGGACATTTTGGACTCGTCTGAAATGTAGCTAGATCTCACTATATGGACATGTTGGACTTATCTACCATGTGTCTAGTACCCTGTATATAAACATATTGGATTGAAATGACGTGTAGCTAGCTTTAAGTTTATGGACATGTAGGACTCATCTGCCATTTAGCTAGAACTCTCTATATGGAAATATTGCACTACTCTGCCATGTAGGTAGCTCTCTGTATATAGACATGTTGGAGTTATGTGGCTTGTAGCTAGCCCTATAAATATACACATGTTGGATTCATCTGCCATGTAGCTAGAACTCTCTATATGGAAATGTTGAACTAACCTTCCATTTAGTTAGCTCTCGGTATATGGACATATTGGACTCATCTGCCATG
>NW_006408755.1:925903-928232 GCF_000296735.1 Chrysochloris asiatica
GTTTTTCTTCATAGAACCCAGCTTCTTGTATTATTTGCTCAGCATACAGGTTGAATCAGTATGGTGAAAGAATACAACCCTGTCTCACACCTTTCCCAATTTTAAAACATTCAGTGTTCCCATGTATGTAAATGTTGCACTACTCTGCCATGTAGCCTGCTCACTGTAAATAGACAAGTTGGACTCATTTGCCTGGTAGCTAGAACTCTGTATATGGAAATGATGGACTACTCTGCCATGTAGCTAGCTCTCTGTATATAGACAAGTTGGACTCATCTGCCTTGTAGCAAGAACTCTGTATACGGAAATGTTGCACTATCCTGCCATGTAGCTAGATCTCTGTATATGAACATATTGGACTTTTCTGCCATGTAGCTAGCTCTCAGTATATGGACATATTGGAATAATCTGCCATTCAGCTAGTACCCTGTATATAGACTTGGTGGACTACTCTACTATGTAGCTATCTGTCAGTATATGGATATGTTGGACACATCTGCCATGTAGCTAGAACTCTGTATATGGAAATGTTGCACTACCCTGACATGTAGCTAGCTCTCTGTATATGGACATTTTGGACTCGTCTGCTACATATCTAGCTCTCTGTATAAGGATATGTTGGGCTCATCTGCCATGTAGCTAGTACACTGTATATGGACATTTTGGACTTGTCTGCTACGTATCTAGCTCTCAGTATATGGACATGTTGAACACCTCTGCCACGTACCTTGAACTCTGTATATGGAAATGATGCACCACTCAGCCATGCAGCTAGCTCTCTGAATATAGACAAGTTCGACTCATCTGTTTTGTAGCCAGAACTCTGTATATGAAAATGTTGCACTACCCTGCCATTTAGCTTGCTCAATGTATATGGATATTTTGGACTCATCTGCCCTGTAGCTAGCTCTCTGTACATGGATATGTTGGATTAATCTGCCAAGTAGTTAACTCTCTGTATATGGACATATAGGAGTTGTCTGCCATGTAGCTAGCTCTCAGTATATAGACAAGTTGGACTCATCTGCCTTGTAGCTAGAACTCTGTATATGGATATGTTGCACTACCCTGACATGTAGCTAGCTCTCTGTACATGGATATGTTGAACTGACCTGCCAAGTTGGTAGCTCTCTGTACATGAACATATTGGACTTCTCTGCCATGTAGCTAGTATATATACAAGTTACACTAATCTTCCTTGTAACTACAAATTTCTATATGGAATTGTTGCGCTTCCCTGCCATGTAGCTAGCTCTCTGTAAATGGATATGTTGGTCTGATCAGCAAAGTAGTTAGCTGTCTGTATATGAACATATTGGACTTGTGTGCCATGTAGCTAGCTCTCTGTATATAGACAAGTTGAACTCATCTGCCTTATAGCTAGAACCCTGTATATGGAAATGTTGCACTATCCTGCCATGTAGCTAGATCTCTGTATATAGACAAGTTGGACTCATCTGCCTTGTGGCTAGAACTCTGTATAGGGAAATGTTGCACTACCATGCCATGTAGCCAGCTCTCTGTATATAAACATATTGGACTTGTCTACCATGTAGCTAGCTCTTAGTATATGGACATGTTGGACTCATATGCCATTTATCTAGTACCCTGGATATGGACATGTTGGACTACTCTGCCATGTAGCTAACTCTCAGTATATGGACAGGTTGGACGCATCTGCCATTTAGCTAGGACCACGTATATGGAAATATTACACTACTTTACAGTGTAGCTAGTTCTCTGAACACAGACAAGATGGACTCATCTGTCTTGTAACTAGAACTCTGTATATGAAAATGTTGCAATATCCTGCCAGGTGGCTAGATCTCTGCATATGGATATTTTGGACTCATCTGTCATGTAGCTAGCTCATTGTACATTGATATTTTGGACTGTTCTGTCACATAAGTAGCTCTCAGTATATGGAAATTTTGGACTCGTCTGCCACGTAGCTATCTCTGTGTATATGGATATGTTGGACTGATCTGCCATGTTGTTAGCTCTCGGTACATGAACATAATGGACTTGTCTGTCATGTAGCTAGCTCTCTGTACATGGATATGTTGGAGTGATTTACCAAGTAGTTAGCTCTCTATATATGAACATATTAGACTTGTCTCCCATGTAGCTTGTTCTCAGTATATACACAAGTTGGACTCATCTGCCTTGTACCTAGAACTCTGCATATGGAAATGTTGTACTTCAATGCCATGTAGCTAGGTTTCTGTATATGAACATATTGCACTTGTCTGCCATGTAGCTAGCTCTCAGTATATGGACGTATTGGACTCATCTGCCATGTAGCTAGTTCCCTGTATATGGAAATGTT
>NW_006408755.1:928587-940012 GCF_000296735.1 Chrysochloris asiatica
TCTGTATATGGAAATTTTTGACAAATCTGCCATGTAGCTAGCTCATTGTACATGGATATTTTGGACTGTTCTGCCATGTAGGTAGCTGTCAGTATATGACATGTTGGACTTGTCTGCCATGTAGCTAACTCTCAGTATATGGACATGTTGGACTACCCTGCCATGTACCTAGCTCTGTGTATATGGACATTTTGGACTCATCTGCAATTTAGCTGGCTCTCCTTATATGAACATATTGAACTTGTTTGCCATGTAGCTAACTCTCAGTATATAGACAAGTTGGACTCATCTTCCTTGTAGCAAGAACTCTGTATATGGATATGTTGCACTACCCTGCCAGGTACCTAGCTCTGTCTATATAGACAAGTTGAACTTGTCTGCCATGTAGTTAACTCTCAGTATATGGACACAGTGGACACATCTGCCATGGAGCTAGAACTCTGTATATGGAAATGGTGCACTACTCAGCCATGCAGCTAGCTCTCTGTGTATTGAAAAGTTGAGCTCATCTGCCTTGTAACTATAACTCTGTATATGGAAATGTTGCATTTTGGACTTGTCTGCCATGTAGGTAGCTCTCAGTATATGGACATGTTGGACTCATGTGCCATGTAGCTACTATCCTGTATATGGACATGTTGGACTACTCTGCGATGTACCTAACTCTCAGTATATGGACACGTTGGAAACATCTGCCATGTAACTAGAACACTGTATATGGAAAAGTTGCACTACCTTGCCATGTAGCTAGCTCTCTGTATATGAAAACATTGGACTTGTCTGTCATGTAGCTAGCTCTCAGTATACGGACACGTTGGACACATCTGCCATGTAGCTAGCTCTCTGTACATTGACATTTTGGACTCGTTTGCCATGTAGCTACTCTCTGTATATGTATATGTTGGACTGATCTACCAAGTAGTTAGCTCTCTGTACATGAACATCTTGGACTTTTCTGTCATGTAGCAAGCTCTCAGTATGTAGACAAGTTGGAGTCTTCTACCTTGAAGCTAGAACACTGTATATGGAAATGTTGCACTACCCTGCCTTGTAGGTAGTTCTCCATATATGGACATATTGGATTTTTCTGCCTTGTAGGTAGCTCTCAGTATATGGACATGTTGAACTCATTTGCCATGTAGCTAGTATCCTGTATATGGACATGTTGGACTACTCTGCGATGTACCTAACTCTCAGTATATGGACACGTTGGAAATATCTGCCATGTAACTAGAACTCTTTATATGGAAATGTTGCACTACCCTGCCATGTAGCTAGCTCTCTGTATATGAAAATATTGGACTTGTCTGTCATGTAGCTAGCTCTCAGTATACGGACATGTTGGACACATCTGCCATGTAGCTAGAACTCTGTATATGGGAATTTGAACTACTCTGCCATGTAGCTAACTCACTGTATTAAGAAAAGTTGGACTCATCTACCTTGAAACTAGAAATCTGTATATGGAAACGTTGCACTACCCTACCATGTTGCTAACCCTTATATATGGACATTGTAGACTCGTCTACCATGTTGCTAGCTCTATGTACATGGATATGTTGGACTGATCTACCAAGTAGGTAGTTCTCTATAAATGAACATTTTTGGACTTGTGTCCCATGTAGCTAGCTATCAGTATGTACGCAAGTTTGACTCATCTGCCTTGTAGCTAGAACTCTGTATATGGAAATATTGCACTGCCCTACCATGTATCTTGCTCTGTGTATATGGACATTTTGAACTTGTCTGCCATGTAGCTAGCTCTCTGTACATGGATATGTTGAACTGATATGCCAAGTAGTTAGCTCTATGTATATGAACATATTGGACTTATCTGCCATGTAGCTAGCTCTCAGTATATAGACTAATTAGAGTCTTCTGCCTTGAAGCTGGAACTCTGTATAAGGAAATGTAGCACTACCCGGCTATGTAGCTATCTGGCTTTATATGGACATTTTGGACTCATCTGCCTTGTAGCTAGAACTCTGTATGAGGAAATGTTGCACTACCCGGCTATGTAGCTATCTGGCTTTATATGGACATTTTGGACTCATCTGCCTTGTAGCTAGAACTCTGTATGAGGAAATGTTGCACTACCCGGCTATGTAGCTATCTCTCTATATATAAACAGATTGGACTTGTCGTCCATGTAGTTAGCTCTTAGTATGAGGACATGTTGGACTCATCTGCCATTTAGCTAGTATCCTGTATATGGACATGTTGGACTACTGGGTCATGTAATAAACTCTCATTATGTGGACACGTTTGACACATCTGCCATATAGCTAGAACTCTGTATATGGAAATGAACTAATCTGCCATGTAGCTATCTCTTTGTATATGAACATATTGGACTTCTCTTCCATGTTGCTAGCTCCCAGCATATGGACATGTTGGACTCACCTACCATGTAGCTAGTATACTTTATATGGAAATGTTGGACTACTCTGCAATGTAGCTAGCTTATAATGAATGGAAACATTGGGAACATTGTTCATGTAGCAAGAACTCTGTATATGGAAATGTTGCAGTAAAATGCCAGGTAGCTAGCTCTCAATATATGGTTATTTTGGACTTATCTGTCATAGAGCTAGCCTTTTGTACATGGACATTTTGGACTTGTCTGTCATGTAGCTAGGTCTCTGTACATGGATATGTTGGACAGATCTGCCAAGTTGGTTGCTGTCTGTACATGAACATATTGGACTTGTCTGCCATGTAGCTACCTCTCAGAATATGGACATGTTGGACATATTTACCATGTAGTTAGGACTCTGTATATGTAAATGTTGCACTACTCTGCCATGAATCTTGCTCTCTGAATATAGACAAGTTGGATCCATCTGCCTTTTAGCTAGAACTCTGTATATGGAAATGTTTCACTACGCTTCCATGTATCTAGTCTGTGTATATAGACATTTTGGACTCCTTTGCCATGTACCTAGCTCTCTGTATAAGGATATGTTGGACTGATCTCCGAAGTAAGTAGCTCACTGTATATGAACATATTGGACTTGCCTGTCTTGTAGCTAGCTCTCAGTATATTGACAAGTTGGATTCATCTGTAATGTAGCTGCTATCCTGTATATGGACAAGCAGCTAGCTCTCAGTATTTGGACACATTGCACACATTTCCCACGTAGCTAGAAGTCTGTATATGGAAATGTTGCACTACTTTGCCATGTAGCTAGCTCTCTGTATATAGACAAGTTGGACTCATCTGCCTTGCAGCTAGAACTCTGTATATGGAAATGTTGCACTACCTGCCATGTAGCTAGCTCTCTGTATATGGACATTTTGGACTTGTCTGATATGCAGCTAGCTCTTAGTATATGGACATGTTAGACTAATCTGCCATATAGCTAGTAGCCTGTAAATGGAAATGTTGCACTACTCTGCGATGCAGCTAGCTCTCTGTATACAGACAATATGGACTCATATGCTTTGTAGCTAGAATACTATATATGGAAGTGTTTCACTGCCCTGCCAGTTAGCTAGCTCTCTGTATATGGACATTTTGGATTTGTCTGCCATGTAGCTAGCTCTCTGTACATCGATATGTTGGATTGATCTGCCAAGTTCATAACTATCTGTATATGAACATATTGGATTTTTCTGACAGGTAGCTAGCTCACAATATATGAACATGTTGGACTCATCTGCCATGTAGCTAGTACCCTGTATATGGAAATGTTGCACTACTCTACCATGTAGCTAGCTCTCTGTATATAGAGTAGTAGGACTCATCTGCCTTGTAACTAGTACCCTGTATATGGACTTGTTGGGCTACTCTGAAATGTAGCTAGCTCTCTGTATATGGCATTTTGGACACATCTGTTATGTAGCTAGAACTCTGTATATAGAAAAGTTGCACTATGCTGACATGTATCTAGCTCTCTGTATATGCACATATTGGACTTGTCTGCAATGTATCTAGCTCTCAGTATATGGACATGTTGCACTACCCTGCCATGTAGCTAGCTCTCTGTATATAGACAAGTTGGACTCATCTGCCTTGTAGCTACAACTCTGTATATGGAAATTTTTTTGAACTATCCTGCCATGAGGTAACTGTCTCTATATAGACATTTTGGACTCATCTGCCTTGTAGCTAGCTCTATGTACATGGATGAAATAGACTGATCTGCAAAGTAGGTAGGTCTCTGGATATGAACATATTGGACTTGTCTGCCATATATCTAGCTCTCAGTACATAGACAAGATGGATGCATCCTTTATGTAGCTAGTACCTTGTATATGGACTTGTTGGACTACGCTGCCATGTATCTAGCTCTCAGTGTATAGACACATTGTACACATCTGCCATGTAGTTTCATTTTCAAGGCAAACGAGTCCAAAATATCCATATACAGAGAGCTAGCTACATGGCAGAGTAGTGCAGCATTTCCATAAAAGAGTTCTAGCCACAAGGCAGATGAGTCCAACTTTATTATATTCTGAGAGCTACCTTCATGGCAGATAAGTCCAAAATATCCATGAACAGAGAGCTAGCTAAATGTCAGACTATTGTAAAATGCCCATATACAGAGAGCTAGCTACATGGCGATGTGTCCAACATGTCCACATATTGAAAGCTAGCTACATGGCAGAGTAGTCAAAAATATCCATGCACAGAGAGCTAGTTACATGTCAGACGAGTCCAAAATGTCCATATACAGAGAGCTAGTTACACGGAAGTGTAGGGCATCATATTCATATACAGATTTCAAGCTACATGGCAGGTGAGTCCAAAGTGTTCATATACTGAGAGTTAGCTACATGGCAGACAAATTCAATATGTTCATATACAGAAAGCGAGCTACTTGGCAGGGTAGTGCAACATTTCCATAAACAGTGTTCGGGCTACATGGCAGATGTGCCAATGTGTCCATATACATCAAGCTAGCTACCTGGCAGGGTAGTGCAACATTTCCATATACACAGTTCTAGCTACATGGCAGATGTGTCCAACCTGGCCATATATTGAGAGTTAGGTTCATGGCTGACAAGTACAATATATACATGTACAGAGAGCTACCTACTTGGAAGATCAGTTCAACATATTCATGTATAGAGAGCTAGCTACATGGCAGACAAGTCCTTAATGTCCATATACAGAGAGCTAGCTACATGGCAGGATAATGCAACATTTTCATATATAAAGTTCTAAATACAAGGCAGATGAATCCAACTTGTCTATATACAGAGAGCTAAGTACATGGCAGAGTAGAGAAACATTTCCATATACAGAGGTCAAGCTACCTGGCAGATGAGTCTAAAGTGTTCATATACTGAGAAATAGCTACATGGATGAGTAGTCCAACATGACCATATACAGGGTTCTACCTACCTGTCTAATCAGTCCAAAATGTCCATATACTGAGAGATATCTATATGGCAGATAAGTAAAATATTTTCATATACATAGAGCTGCATAGTTGGCATATCAGTCCAACATATCCATGTACAGAGAGCTAGCTTCATGGCAGAGGAGTCCAAAATGTCCATATACAGAAAGCCATCTACATGGCAGGGTAGTGCAACATTTCCATATACAGAGTTCTAGATACAAGGCAAATGAATCCAACTTGTCTATATGCACAGAGGTAGCTACATGGCAGGGTAGAGCAACATATCCATATACAGAGTTCTAGCTACAAGGCAGATGAGTCCAACTTGTCAATATACTGTGAGCTAGCTACATGGCAAACAAGTCCAATATGTTCATATACAGAGAGCTAGTTACTTGGCAGGGTAGTGCATCATTTACATAAACAGTGTTCGAGCTACATGGCAAATGTGTCCAAGGTGTCCATATAAAGAGAGCTAGCTACATGGCAGGGTAGTGCATCATTTACATATAGATAGTTCTAGCTAAATGCAGATGAGACCAACTTTCCTATGTACAGAGAGCTAGCTACATGGCAGAGTAGTGCAGCATTTCCATATACAGAGTTTTACTTACATGGCAGATGCTTCTAACGTGTCCATATACTGAGTGCTAGCTACATCACAGAGTAGTCTAAAATATCAATGCACAGAGAGCTAACTAAATGTCAGATGAGTCCAAAATGTCCATATAAAGAGAGCTAGCTACATAAAAGTTCAGTGCATCATATCCATATACAGAGCTCAAGCTACATGTCAGATGATGTCAAAGTGTTCATATACTGACAGCTAGCTACATGGCAGAGAAGTCCAATATGTTCATATACAAAGAGCTAGCTACTTTGCAGGGTAATGGAACATTTACATACACAGTGTTCTAGTTACATGGCAGATGAGTGCAACTTTTTCATATACTGAGAGCTAGCTTCATGGGAAACGAGTCCAAAATGTCCATATACAGAAAGCTACCTACATGACAGAGTAGTCCCACATGTCCTTATAAAGAGTACTACCTACCTGGCTAGTGAGTTCAACGTGTCCGTATACGGAGAGCTAACGACATGGCAGACAAGTCCAATATGTTCATATACAAAGAACGAGCTACTTGTCAGGGTAGTGCATCATTTCCATATACAGGGTTCTAGCTACATGGAAGATGTGTCCAAGTTGTCCATATACTGAGAGTGAGATACATGGCTGACAAGTTCAATATGTACATGTACAGAGAGCTATGATTTTGGAAGATCAGTCCAACATATACATGTACAGAGAGCTAGCTACATGGCAGACAAGTCCATAATGTCCATATACAGAGAGCTGGCTACATGGCAGGGTAGTGCAACATTTGCATATACAGAGTTCTAACTACAAGGCAGATGAGTCCAACTTGTCAACATACAGAGAGCGACCTACATGGATGGGTATAGTAAAATTTCTATATAGAGTTCTAGCTACAAGGAAGATGAGTCCAACTTTCCTATATACAGACAGCTAGATACATGGTAGAGTATTCCAACATGTCTATATACAGAGGTCTTGCTACAAGGGAGATGAGTCCAACATGTCTATATACAGAGAGCTAGCTACATGGCAGCATAGTCCAACATGTCCATATATACGGTACTATCTGCATGGTAAATGAATCCTACAGGTCATATACTGAGAGCTAGCTACATGGCAGACCAGTCCAAAATGTCCATATACAGAGAGCTATCTACATGTCAGGGTAGTGCAACATTTCCATATACAGAGTTCTAGCTACAAGGCAGATGAGTCCAACTTGTCTATATTCAGAGAACAAGCTACATGGCAGGGCAGTGCAACATTTCCATATACAGAGTTCTAGCTACAAGGTAGATGAGTCCAACTTGTATATATTCTGAGAGCTAGCCAAATGGCACGCAAGTCCAAGATGTTCATATACAGAGAGCTACTTACTTGGCAGATCAGTCCAACATATCCATGTACAGAGAGCAAGCTACATGGCAGATGAGTCCAAAATGTCCATATATAGATAGCTAGCTACATGACAGTGTAGTGCAACATTTCCATATACAGAGTTGTAGTTACAAGGCAGATGAGTCCAACTTGTCTATATACTGAGAGCTAGCTACATGGCAGAAGAGTCCAAATTGTCCTTATACAGATAGCTAGGTACATGGCATGGTAGTGCAATATTTCCATATACAGGATTCTAGCTACAAGGCAGATAAATCGAACTTGTCTATAAACAGAGAGATAGCTACATGGCAGGTTAGTGCAGCATTTCCATATACAGACTTCTAGTCACAAGGCAGATTAGTCCAACTTCTCTATCTACAGAGAAGTAGCTACATGGCAGAGTAGTTCAACATGTCCATATACAGAGTTCTAGGTACATTGCATATGTGTCCAATGTGTCCATAGACAGAGAGCTAGCTATATAGCAGAGTAGTCCAACATATCCATATACAGAGTTCTAGACACAAGGTAGATGAGTCCAACTTGTCTATATATAGAGAGCTAGCTCTATTGGAGAGTAGTGCATCATATCCATATACAGAGTTCAAGATACAAGGGATATGAGTCCAAAGTGTTCATATACTGAGAGCTAGCTACATGCCAGAGCAGTCCAACATGTCCATGTAAAGAGTACTAGCTACGTGGCTAATGAGCCCAACTTGTCCATACACTGAGAGCTAGCTACATGGCAGAGTAGTGCAACATTTCCATATACAGCGTTCTAGCTACTTGACAGATGTGTCCAACGTGCCCATATACTGAGAGCTAGCTACATGGCAGAGTAGTTCAACATGTAGATTACAAGGGTCCTAGCTACATGGCAGAAGAGTGCAACATTTCCATATACACAGAGCTAGCTAGATGGCAGAGTAGTGCAACATATCCATATACAGAGATCTAGTTACGTGGCAGATGATTTCAACATGTCCATATACAGGGTACTAGCTTCATGGCAGGTGTTTCCAACGTGTCCATATAATAAGAGCTAGCTACATGGCAGAGATGTCCAATATGTTCATATACAGAGAGCTATCTATTTGGCAGATCAGTCTAACATATCCATGTACAGAGAGCAAGCTACATGGCAGACGAGTTCAAATACAGATAGCTACCTATTAGCAGATCAGTCCAACATATCCCTGTACAGAGAGCTAGCTACATGGCAGTCAAGTCCAAGATGTCCATATAAATAGAGATAGCTACATGGCAGGGTAGTGCAACATGTCCATATGAAAAGAACACTATATTTGGCTAATATGTCCAACGTGTCCATATACTGGGAGCTAGCTACATGGCAGAGAAGTCAAATATGTTCAAATACACATAGCTACCTACTTAGCAGATCAGTCCAACATATCCCTGTACAGAGAGCTAGCTACATGGCAGACAAGTCCAAGATGTCCATATAAAGAGAGATAACTACATGGTAGGGTAGTGCAACATTTCCAAACAAAGAGTTCTATCTACGTGGCAGATGTGTCCATAAACTGAGAGCTAGGTACAAGCAGAGGAGTCCAACATGTCCATATACAGTGTACAAGCTATATGACACATGAGTCTAACATGTCCATATACTAAGAGCTAGCTACATGGCAGACAAGTCCAATATGTTTATATACCGAGAGTTACCTACTTGGCAGATCAATCCATCATATCCATGTACACAGACTAGCTACATGGCAGAGGAGTCCAAATTATACATATACAGAGAGCTAGGAACATGGCATGGTAGTGCAATATTTCCATATACAGAGTTCTAGCTACAAGGCAGATGGGTACAACTTATCTATAAACAGAGAGCTAGCTACATGGCAGGGTAGTGCAACATTTTCATATACAGAGTTCTAGCCACAAGGCAGATGAGTCCATCTTGTCTATACACAGAGAACTAGTTACATGGCAGAGTAGTCTAACATGTCCATATTCAGAGTTTTAGATACATTGCATATGTGTCCATGTGTCCATATACTGAGAGCTAGCTACATGGCAGAGTACTCCAACGTATCCATATACAGAGTGCTACCCACAAGGTAGATGATTTCAACTTGTCTATATATAGAGAGCTAGCTACATGGCAGAGTAGTGCATCATATCCATACACAGAGTTCAAGCTACAAGGAAGATAACTCCAAAGTGTTCATATACTGAGAGCTAGCTACATGGCAGAGTAGTCCAATATGTCCACATAGAGAGTACTATCTACCTAGCTAATGAGTCCAACAGGTCCAAATACTGAGAGCTAGCTACATGGCCAAGTAGTGCATCATTTCCATATACAGAGTTCAAGCTACATGGCAGATGAGTCCAAAGTGTTCATATAGTATGAGCTAGCTACATGGAAGAGTAGTCCAACATGTCCATATGAAGAGTACTAGCTACCTGGCTAATGAGTCCTACAAGTCCACGTACTGAGAGCTAGCTACATGGCAGACAAGTACAATATGTTCATTTATAGATAGCTACGTACTTGGCAGATCAGTCCAACATATCCATGTACAGAGAGCTAGCTACATGGAAGACAAGTACAAAATGTCCATATACAGAGAGCTAGCAACATGGAGGGGTAGTCCATCATTTTCATGTATAGAGTTCTAGCTACAAGGCAGATGAGTCCAACTTCTCTATATACAGACGAGGGAATTAACTACAAGGGTAATTAATCCAACGTATTCATATATTGAGAGCTAGCTACATGAGAGAAAAATCCAATATGTTCATATACTGAGAGCTGCCTACATGGCAGAGCAGTCCAACATACCCATGTACAGATAGCTGGCTACATGTCAGATGAGTCAAAATGTCCATATACAGACAGCTAACTACATGGCATGGAAATGCAACATTTCCAAATACAAATTTCTAGCTACAAGGCAGATGTGTCCAACGTGTCCATATAATGAGAGCTACCTACAAGAAGAGTAGTCCAACATGTCCATATACAGGGTACTAGCTACATGGCAGATGAGTCCAACTTAGTCATATACTGAAAGCTAACTACATGGCAGACAAGTCCAATATGTTCACATACACAGAGCTAAATACTTAGCAGATCAGATAAACATACCCATGTACAGAGAGGTAGCTACATGTCAGACAAATCAAAATGTCCATATACAGACAGCTAACTACATGGCATGGAAATGAAACGTTACCAAATACAGAGTTCTAGCTACATGGCATAAGTGTCCAACGTGTCCATTCAATGAGAGCAACCTACAAGAAGAGTAGTCTAACATGTCCATATACAGTGTACTATCTACATGGCAGATGAGTCCAACGTGTCCATATACTGAGAGCTAGCTACATGGCAGAGAAGTCAAACATGTTCATATACAGATAGGTACCTACTTGGCATATAAGTCCAACATATCCCTGTACAGAGAATTAGATACTTGACAGACGAGTCCAAAATGTCCGTATACAGAGAGCTAACTACATGGCAGAGTAGTGCAGGATTCCCATATACAGAGCTCTAGCTTCATAGAAGATGTGTACAACGTGTCAATATTGTGAGAGCTACCTACATAACAAACAAGTCCAATATGTTCATATACAGAGAGCTACCTACTTGGCAGATCAGTCAAACACATCCATGTACACAGTGCTAGCTACATGACAGGGTTGTGCAACTTTTCTCTATACAGAGTTCGAGTTACAAGGCAGAGGAGTCAAAATTTTCTATATACATAGAGCTAACTAAATGACATGGAAGTGTAACAATTCCATATACAGTGTTCCAACTACATGGAAGATGTGTGCAACGTGTCCTTATACTGAGAACTAGCTACATGTCAGAGGAGTCCAAAATGTCCATATACAGAGACCAAGCTACATGGCAGAGTAATGCGTAATTTCCATATATGGAGTTCAAGCTACACAGCAGATGAGTCCAACTTGTCTATATACAGAGACCTAGCTACATGGCAGAGTAATGCATAATTTCCATATATGGAGTTCAAGCTACACAGCAGATGAGACCAAAGTGTTCATATACAGAGAGCTAGCTACATGGTAGACAAGTCCAATATGTTCATAT
>NW_006408755.1:940702-941299 GCF_000296735.1 Chrysochloris asiatica
ACTTGGCAGATCAGTCAAACATATCCATGTATAGAGAGCCAGCTAGCTACATGGCAGACGATTCCAAAATGTCCATATACAGAGAGCTAGCTACATGGCAGATGAGTCCAAAGTTTTCATATACTGAGAGCTAGCTACATGGCAGAGTAGTGCAACATTCACATATACAGGGAACTAGCTACATGGCAGAGTAGTCCAACACGTCCATACACAGTGTACTAGCTACATGGCAGATGAGTTCAACATGTCCATATACAGAGAGCTAGTTACCTGGCAGACGAGTCCAAAATGTGTATATACAGAGAGACAGCTACATGACAGGATTGTGCAACATTTCCATATACAGAGTTCGAGGTACAAGTCAGAGAAGTCCAACTTGTCTATATAGGGACAGCTAAATACATGGCACAGGAGCGTAACATTTCCATATACAGAGTTCTAGGTTTATGGCAGATGTGTCTAACGGGTCCATACACTGAGAGCTAGCTACATGGCAGAGTAGCCCATATACAGGGTACTAGCTACATGGAAGATGAGTGCAACATGTCCATATACAGAGAGCTAGCTACATGGAAGACAAGTCCAATATGTTCATAT
>NW_006408755.1:941399-957066 GCF_000296735.1 Chrysochloris asiatica
TGGAAGACAAGTCCAATATGTTCATATACAGAGAGCTACCTACTTGGCAGATCAGTCCAACATATCCATGTACAGAGAGCTAACTACATGGCAGATGAGTCCAAAATGTGTATATACAGAGAGCTACCTACATGTCAGAGTTGTGCAACAATTTATATACTGATTTATAGCTATAAGGCAGATGAGTCCAACTTGTCTATATATAGAGAGCTAACTACAAGGCTGGGTAGTGCAACATTTCCATATACAGACTTCTAGCTACATGGAATATGAGTCCAACTTGTCTATATGCAGAGAGCTAGCTCATGGCACAGTACTTCAACATTTCAATATACAGAGTTCTTGCTATGTGGCAGATGTTTCCAACGTGTCCATATACTGAGAGCTAGCTACATGGCAGATGAATCCAAAATGTCCGTATACACAGAACTAGCTATATGGCAGGGTAGTGCAACATTTCCATTAACAGAGTTGTATCTACAAGGCAAATGAGTCCAAAATGTCCATATAAAGAGAGCTAGTTACATGGCAATGTAGTGCAACACTTCCATATATAGTGTTCTAGCTAAAAGACAGATAAGTCCAACATGTCCATATAATGAGAGCTAGCTTCATGGAAGTTGAGTCCAAAATGTCCTTATAGAGAGAGCTAGCTACATGGCAGGGTAGTAAAACATTTCCTTATACAGAGTTTTAACTAAAAGGCAGATGAGTCCAACTTGTCTATATACAGAGAGCTAGCTACATGGCAGAGTAGCGCAACATTTCTATATACAGAGTTCTAGCTACATGGCAGATGTGTCTAACGTTTCCAAAAACTGAGAGCAACCTACAATGCAGATCAGTCCAAAATATACATGCACAAAGAGCTAGCTACATGGCACATGAGTCGAAAATATACAGCGAGCTGTCTACATGGCAGTATAGTCCAAAATGTCCATATACAGTGTAATAGCTACATGTCAGATGAGTCCAATGTGTCCATATACTGAGAGCTAGCCACATGTCAGACAAATGCAATATGTTCATATATAGAGAGTTACCTACTTAGCAGTTCATTCCAAAATATCCATATACAGAGTTTGAGCTACAAGACAGATGAGTCCAACTTGTCTCTATACAGAGAGCTAGCTACATGGCAGAATAGAGCAAAATTTCCATATACAGAGTTCTGGCTATATGGCAGATGTGTCCAATGTATCCATATACTGAGACCTAGCTACATGGCAGATCAGTCGAAAATATCCATGCACAGAGAGCTAGCTACATGTCAGATGACTCCAAAATGTCTTTAAACAGAGAGCTAGCTACATGGCAGAGTAGTGCATCATTTCCATATACAGAGTTCAAGCTACAAGGCAGATGAGTCCAAAGTGTTCATATACCGAGACATAGCTACATGGCAGAGTAGTCCAACATGTCCATATAAAGAGGACTAGTTACCTGGATAATGAGTCCAACGTGTCCATATACTAAGAGCTAGCTACATGGCAGATGAGTCCAAATTGTCCATATACAGAGAGCTAGCTACAAGGCAGATGATTCCAACTTGTCTATATACTGAGACCTAGCTACTTGTCAGAGTAGTCCATTATGACTATATACAGTCTACTAGCTACATGGCAGATGAGGCTAATGTGTTCACATACTGAGAACTAGCTACATGGCAGAGAAATCAAATATTTTCATATGTAGAGAACTACCTAAATGGAAGATCAGTCTATCATATCATGGCAGACGAGTCTAAAATGTCCAAATATAGAGAGGTACCTACAAGGCATGTTTTTGCAATATTTCCATATACAGAGTTCTAGCTACAAGGGAGATGAGTCCAACTTGTCTATGTGAAGAGAGCTAACTACAAGACATACAAGTCCAATATATTCATATTTAGAGAACTAGCTACATGGCAGAGTAGGGCATCATTTATATTAACAGAGTTATAGCTACATGATGTGTCCAACGTGTCCATATACTGAGAGCAATCTACATGGCAGAGCAGTACAAAATATCCATGCACAGAGAGCTAGCAACATGTCAGATGAGTCCAAAATATCCATAAAAAGAGAGCTTCTTACTTGGCAGATAAATCCAACATATCCATGTACAGACAGCTAGTTACATGGCATCCGAGTCCAAAACGTCCATATAAAGGGAGCCAGCTACATGGAAGAGTAGTTGATGATTTCCATATACAGATTCCTAGCTACACGGCAAATGTTTCCAACATGTCCATATACTGAGAGCTAGCTATATTGCAGATGTGTCCAACATGTCCATATACAGGTTACTAGATACATGGCATATGAGTACAAAATGTCCATATAGAAAGAGCTAGCAACATGGCAAAGTAGTGCATGATTTCCATATACAGAGTTCAAGCTACATGACAGATGAGTCCAACGTGTTCATGTACTGACAGCTAGCTACATGGCAGAGTAGTCCAACACGTTCATATACAGGATACTAAATACATGGCAGATGAGTCCAACATGTGCATATACTAAGAGCTAGCTACATGGCAGATGAATACAATATGTTCATATACAGAGAGCTACCTTCTTGTCAGATCAGTTCATCATATCCATGTACTGAGAGCTACCTACATGGCAGACGAGTCCAAAATGTCCATATACAGAGAGCTAGCTACATGGCAGAGTAGTACAACATTTCCATATACAGAGTTCTACTTACAAGGCAGATGAGTCCAACTTGTCTATATACAGAGAGCTAGCTAGAAGGCAAGGTAGTTCAACATTTCCATAAACAGAGTAGTAGCTAAAAGACAGATGAGTCCAACTTGTCTATATACAGACAGCTAGCTACATGGCAGGGTAGTGCAACATTTCCATATAAAGGGTTTTTGCTACAAGGCAGATTAGTCTAACTTTTACATATACTGGGACCTACCTACATGGCAGAGTAGTCCAACATGTCCATATATAGGATACAAGCTACATATCAGATGAGTCCAATATGTCCTTATACTGAAAGATAGCTACATATTAGACAAGTCCAAAATGTCCATATAAAGAGAGCTACCTACATGGAAGGGTTGTGCAACATTTTCATATACAGAGTTCTAGCTTCAAGGCAGATGAGTCCAATGCATGTATATACAGAGAGCTAGCTACATGGCATGGTAGTGCAACTTTTCCATATACAGACTTATAGATAGAAGGCAGATGAGTGCCACTTGTCTATATACAGAGAGTTAGCTACATAGCAGGGAAGTGCAACATTTCTATATACAGAGTTCTAGCTACATAGCAGATGTGTCCAACGTGTCCATATACTGAGAGCTAGCTACATGGCAGAGTAGTCCAACATGTCCAAATACGGGGTACTAGCTACATGGCAGAGTAGTCCAACATGTCCAAATACAGGGTACTAGCTACATGGCAGATGAGTGCAACATGTCCATGCACTGAGAGCTAGCTACATGGCAGACACGTCCAATATGTTCATATTGTGCAACATTTCCATATACAGAGTTCTAGGTAAAATGCAGATGAGTCCAACTTGTCTATATACAGAGACCTAGCTACATGATAGAGTTTTGAAACGTTTCCAAATACAGAGTCCTTGCGACAAAGCAGATGAGTCCTACTTGTTTATATACAGAGAGCTAGCTACATGTCAGGGTAGTGCAACATTTCCATATACAGAGTTCTAGCTACATGCCAGATGAATCCAACTTGTCCATATACTGAGAGCTAGCTACAAGGCAGGGTAGTGCAACATTTCCATATACTGACTTCTAGATAGATGGCAGATGAGGGAGAGGTAGCTACATGTTAGAGTATTGCAACATTTCCATATATAGAGTTCTAGCTACATGGCAGACGTGTCCAATGTGTCTGTATACTGAGAGCTAGTTACATGGCAGAAAAGTCCAATATGTTCATATATAGTGAGGTAGCTACATGGCTGGGTAGTGCAACATTTCTAAATACAGAGTTCTAGCTACATGGCAGATGTGTCCAACTTGTCGATATACTGATAGATAGATACATTACAGAGTTGTCCAACATGTCCATATACAGTGTACTAGCTACATGGCAGATGAGTCCAACATGTCCATATTCTGAGAGCTAGCAACATGTAAGACAAGTCCAATATGTTCATATACTGAGAGTTAACTTCTTGACCGATCAGTCCAACATATTCATGCACAGAGAGCTAGCTTCATGTCAGACGACTCCAAAATGTCCATATACAGAGAGCAAGCTATATAGCAGGGTAGTGCAACATTTCCGTATATGGAGTTCTAGCTACAAGGCAGATGAGTCCAACTTTTCTATATACAGAAAACTAGCTACATGGCAAAGTTGTGCAACATGTCTATATACAGGGTACTAGCTATATGGAAGATGAGCCCAACATATCCATATACTGAGAGCTAGCTACTTGGCAGACAAATCCAACATGTTCATTTAAAGAGAGCTACCTACTTGGCAAATCAGTCCAACATATACATGTACTGAGACATAGCCACATGGCAGATGAGTCCAACATGCCCATATACAAAGAGCTAGCTATGTGGCAAAGTAGAATATCATGTACATATACAGGGTACTAGCGACATGGCAGATGAGTCCAACATGTCCATATACTGAAAGTTAGCTACATGTCAGACAAGTCCAATATGTTGATAATCAGAGAGCTAGATACAAGGCAGGGTAGTGTAACATTTCCATATAAAAAGTTCTAGCTACATGGCAGATGAGGCCAACATGTCTATATACTGAGAGCTAGCTACATGGCAGACAAGTCCAATATGTTCATATACAGAGAGCTACCCCTTGGCAGGTCAGTCCAACATATTATGTAGAGAGCTAGCTACATTTCAGACGAGTCCAAAATTTCTGTATACAGAGAGCTAGCTACATGGCAGGGTTGTGAAACATTTGCATATACAGAGTCCTTGCTACAAAGCAGATGAGCCCAACTTGTTTATATACAGAGTGCTAGCTACATGGAAGGGTAGTGCAACATTTCCATATACAGGGTTCTAGCTACAAGGCAGATGAGTCCAATTTGTCCATACACTGAGAGCTAGCTACATGCCAGATGAGTATATCATATCCATATATTAAGAGCTAGCTACATGGCAGACAAGTCAAAAATGTCCATATAGAGAGTAGTGAGTCCAACTTGTGTATATACAAAGAGCTACAAGGCAGGGTAGTGTAACATTTCCATATACTGAGTTCTAGGTACAAGGCACATGAGTCCCACTTCACTTTATACAGAGTGCTAGCTACATGGCAGGGTAGTGCAACATTTCCATATATTGACTTCTAGAGAGAAGACAGGTGATTCCCACTTGTGTATATAAAGAGAGGTAGCTACATGGCAGGGTTGTGCAACATTTCCATATACAGTGTATTAGCTACATGGTAGATGTGTCCAACGTGTCCATATACTGAGAGCTAGCTACATGGCAGACAAGTCCAATATGTTTATATACAGAGAGGTATCTACATGGCTGGGTAATGCAACATTTCCAAATACAGAGTTCTAGCTACATAGCAGATGTGTCCAACGTGTCCATATACTGAGAGCCAGCTAAATGGCAGAGTAGTCCAACATGTCCATATATAGGGCACTAGCAACATGGCAAATGATTCCAATATGTCCATATTCTGAGAGCTAGCTACATGGCCGAAAAGTCGAATATGTTCATATAGTGAGAGCCAACTACTTGGCAGATCAGTCCAACATATTCATGCACAGAAAGATAGCTATACGTCAGACGAGTCCAAAATGTCCATATACAGAGTATAAGCTAGATGGCAGGGTAGTGCAACATTTACATACACAGAGTTCTAGCTACATGGCAGATGTGTCCAATGTGTCCATATACTCAGAGCTACATGCATGGCAGCTCAGTCCAAAATATCCATGCACAGACAGCCAACTACATGTCACACGAGTCAAAAATGTCCGTATACAGAAAGATAGCAATATGGCTGGGTAATACAACATTTCCATATTCAGAGTTCTAGCTATAAGGTAGATGAGTCCAACTTGTCTATATACAGAGAGCTAGCTACATTTCAGAGTAGTGCAAAATTTCCAAATACCGGGTACTAGGTACATGGAAAATTAGCCCAGCATGTCCATATACTGAGAGCTAGCTAACTGGCAGACAAGTCCAACATGTTTATATAAAGAGAGCTACCTAATTGGAAGAGCAGTACAACATATCTATGTACTGAGAGCTACGCTCATGGCAGATGAGTTCAACAGGCCCATATACTGAGAGTTAGTTACATGGCAGAGTAGTCCAACATGTACATATACTGAGAACTAGCTACATGGCAGACAATACCAAATGTCCATATAAAGCTAGCTACATGGCAAGGTAGTGTATAATTTTCATATACAGAGTTCTAGGTACAAAGTAGATGAGTCAAATTTGTCTTTATACAGAGAGCTAGCTACATGGCACGGTAGTGCAACATTTCCATATACTGACTTCTAGATAGAAGGCAGATGAGTACCCCTTTCTATATACAGAGAGTTAGATTCATGGTAGGGTAGTGCCACATTTTCATATACAGAATTCTAGGTACATGGCAGATGTGTCCAACGTGTCCATATACTGAGAGCTAGCGACATGGCAGACAAGTCAAATATGTTCATATAGAAAGAGTTACCTACATGGCTGTGTAGTGCAACATTTCCAAATACAGAGTTCTAGTTACAAGCAGATGTGTCCAACTTGTCCATATACTGAGAGCTAGCTACATGGCAGACGAGTCCAAAATGTCCATATACAGAGAGCTAGTTACATGGCAGGGTAGATGAATTTTTCCATGTACAGCGTTCTAGCTACAAGGCAGATGAATTCAACTTGTCTATATACAGAGAACTAGCTACATGGAAGGGTAGTGCAACATTTCCATATGTAGAGTTATAGCTGCAAGGCAGATGAGATGATATTGTCCATATACGGAGATCTAGCCACATGGCATACAAGTCCAATATCTTCATATACAGAGATCAACCTACTAGGCCGATCAGTCCAACATATCCATGTACTGAGAGCTAACTACATGTCAGACGAGTCCATAATGTCCATATACAGAGAGCTAGCTACATGGCACAGTAGTGCAACATTTCCTTATAAAGAGTTCTAGCTACCAGGCAGACAATTACAAAATGTCCAAATACAGAGAGCCAGGTACATGGCAGGTTATTGCAATATTTCCATATACAGAGTTCTAGCTACAAGGCAGATGAGTTCAACTTGTCTATATAAAGAGACCTATTACAAGGCATGATAGTGCAACATTTCCATATACAGAGTTCTAGCTACAAGGCAGATGAGTCTAACTTGTCTTTATACAGAGAGCTAGCTACATTGCAAGGTAGTGCAACATTTCCATATACTGACTTCTAGATAGAAAGAAGGTGAGTCCCACTTGTCTATGTACAGTGAGGTAGCTACATGGTAGGGTAGTGCAACATTTCCATATACAGAGTTCTAGCTACAAGGCAGATGAGTCTAACTTGTATTTATACAGAGAGATAGCTGCATGACAGGGTAGTTAAATATTTCCATATACTGACTTCTAGATAGAAGGCAGATGAGTTCCACTTGTCTTTATACAGAGAGGTAGCTACATGGTAGGGTAGTGCAACATTTTCATATAGAGTACTCTAGCAACATGGCAGATGTGTGCAACGTGTCCATATACTGAGAGCTAGCTACATGGAAGACCAGTTCAATATGTTCATATACAAGGAGTTAGCTACATGGCTGGGTAGTGCAATATTTCCAAATGTAGAATTCAAACTACTTGGAAGATGAGTCCAATGTGTCCATATACTGAGAGCTACCTACATGGCAGAATAGTCCAACATGTCCATATACTGGGTACTAGCTACATGGCTGATGAGTGAAGCATGTCCATATTCTGAGAGCTAGCTACATGGCAGACAAGTCCAATATGTTCCTATACTGAGAACTAACTACTTTGCAGATCAGTCCTACATATCCATGCACAGAGAGCTAGGTACACATCAGACGATTCCAAAATGTCCATATACAGAGATAAAGCTACATAGCATGGTAGTGCAACATTTCCATATACAGAGTTCTAGCTACATGGCAAATGTATCCAACGTGTCCATATACTCAGAGATACCTACATGACAGTTCAGTCCTAAATATCCATGCACAGACAGCCAACTACATGTCAGATGAGTCAAAAATGCCCATATACAGAAAACTACCTATATGGCAGTGTAATGCAACATTTCAATATACAGAGTTCTAGCTTCAAGGCAGATGAATCCAAATTGTCTATATACAGAGAGCGAGCTACATGGCAGAGTAGTGCAACATGTCCATATACAGGGTGCTAGGAACATGGAAGATGAGCCCAACATTTCGAAATACTGAGAGCTAGCTAACTGGCAGAGAAGTTCAACATGTTCATATAAAGAGAGATACCTACTTGGCAGATCAGTCTCACACATCCATGTACTGAGAGCTACGTACATGGCAGATGAGTCCGACATGTTCATATACTGAGAGCTAGCTACATGGCGGAGAAGTCCAAAATGTCCATATAAAAAGAGCTAAGCTAGCTCCATGGCAGGGTAGTGCAACATTTTCATATACAGAGTTCTAGCTACAAGGCAAATGAATCCAACTTGTCTATACACAGAGAGCTAGCTACAGGGCAGGGTAGTGCAACAGTTCCATATACAGAGTTTTAGCTACAAGGCAGATGAGTCCAACTTATCTTTATACAAAGAGCTAGCTCCATGGCAGGATAGTGCAACTATTCCATATACTAACTTCTAGATAGAAGGCAGATGAGTCCCACTTGTCTATATATAGAGAGATAGCTACATGTTAGCTTAGTGCAACATTACCATATACAGAGTTCTAGCTATGTGACAGATGTGTCAAACATGTCCATATACTGAGAGCTAGCTACATGGCAGACAAGTCCAACATGTTCATATATACAGAGCTAGCTACATGGCAGGATAGTGCAACGTTTCCATATACCAAGTTCTAGATATAAGCAGAGGAGCCCAACGTGTCTATATACAGAGAGCTAGACACATGGCAGAGTAGTGCATCATGGCCATATCCAGGGTACTAGCTACATGGCAAATGTGTCCAACATATCCATATTCTGAGAGTTAGCTACATGGCAGACAAATCCAATATGTTCATATACTGAGAGATAACTACTTGGCAGATCAGTCCAAATTATTCATGCACAGAGAGCTAGCTACACGTCAGACGAGTCCAAAATGTCCACATACAAAGAGCTAGCTACATGGCGGGGAAGTACAACATTTCCATATATAGAATTATAACTATATGGCAGATGTGTCCAACGTGTCCATATAATTAGAGCTACCTACATGGCAGCTCAGTCCAACATATTCATGTAGAGTGAGCTGGCTACGTGGTAGACAAGTCTAATATGCTCATATACAGAGAGCTACCTAGCTGGCAGATCAGTACAACATATTCATGTACAGAGTTCTAGCTACAAGGCAGCTGAGTCCAATTTGTCTATATACAGAGAGCTAGCTACATAGCAGAGTAGTGCAACTAGTCCATATACAGGGTAATAGCTACATGGAAGATGAGCCCAGCATGTCCATATACTGAAAGCTATCTATCTGGCAGACAAGTCCAATATATTCATATACAGACAGCTACCTACTTGGCAGATCAGTCCAACATGTCCATATACAGAGAGCTAGCTACATATCAGATAACTTCAAAATGTCCATATACAGAGAGCAAGCTACATGGCAGGGTAGTGCAATATTTCCATATACAGTGTTCTAGCCACATGGTAGATGTGCCCAACGGGTTCATATACTGAAAGCTAGCTTCATTGCAGTCTAGTTCAACATGTCCATATACAGAATTCTAGCTATATACAGATGTCTCCAATATGTTCATATACTGAGAGCTTGCTACATGGCAGACAAGTCCAATATGTTCATATACTGAGAGCTATCTACTTGGCAGATCAGTCCAACATATCCATTTACAGAGTAGAGTGTTAGCTACATGGCAGATGAGTCCAAAATGTCCATATATAGAGAGATAGCTACATGGCAGGGTAGTGTACCATTTCCATATATAGAGTTCTAGATACAAGGCAGATGAGTCCAGTTTGTCTAAATACAGAGAGCTAGCTAGATGGCAGAGTACTGCAACAGTACAATATACGGAGTTATAGCTACAAGGCAGATGAGTCCAATTTGTCTTTATACAGAAAGCTTGGGACATGTCAGGGTAGTGCAACATTTCCATATACAGAGTTCTAGATAAAAGAAAGATAAGTAAATCTTGTCTATATACTGAAATCTAGCTACATGGCAGATAAGTCCAATATGTTCATATACAGATAGATACCTACTTGGCAGATCAGTCCAACATATTCATGCTTAGAGAGCTAGCTACGTGTCAGACAAGTACAAAATGTCCATATACAGAGAGCTAGCAACATGGTAGAGTAGTGCAGCATTTCCATATTCAGAGTGCTAGCTACATGGTAGATGTGTCCAACGTGTCCATATACTGAGAGGTACCTACATGGCAGATCAGTACAAAATATCCATGCACAGAGAGCTAGCTACATGTCAGACGAGTCCAAAATGTCCATATATAAAGGAGCTAGCTATGTGGTAGGGTAGTTTAACATGTCCATATACAGGGTACTAGCTACATGGGAGATGAGCCCAATATATTCATATACAGAGAACTACCTATTTGACAGATCAGTCCAACATATCCATGATCTGAGAGCTACCTACATTGCAGATGAGTCCAAAATGTCCATTTACCGATAGCTAGCTACATGTCAGAATAGTCCAATATATCCATATACAGTGTACTAGCTAAATGATACATGAGACCAACATATCCATATACTGAGAAATCCAATATGTTCATATACAGAGAGCTACACACTTGGCTAACAACATGGCATACGAGTCCAAAATGTCCAAATACAGAGAGCTAGCTACATCGCAGGGTAGTGCAACATTTCCATGTACATTGTTCTAGCTACAAAGCAGATGAATTCAACATGTCTATATATGGAGAGTTATCTACATGGAAGAGTAGTGCAACGTTTCCATATACAGAGTTCTAGCTACATGGCAGATGAGTCCAACATGTCCATATACTGAGAGCTAGCTTTATGGCAGACAAGTCCAATATGTTCATATACAGAGAACTACCTATTTGGCAGATCATTCCAACATATCCATGTACAGAGAGCTAGCTATCTGGCACACGATTACAAAATGTCCATATACAGAGAGCCAACTACATGGCAGGGTAGTGCATCATTCCCATATACAGAGTTCTAGTTACAGGGCAGATACGTCCACCTTGTCTATATACAGAGAGCTAGCTACATGGCATGGTAGTCCAACCTTTCCATATACAGAGTTTTAGGTACATGGCAGATGTGTCCAACGTGTTCATATCCTGAGAGCCAGCTACATATCAGACGGGTCCAAATTATCTATATACAGAGAGTTATCTACATGGCAAAATTTACTTATACAGAATTGAAGCTACATGGCAGAGGAGTCCAAAGTGTTCATATATTGAGAGCTAGCTACATGGCAGTGTAGTCCAACATGTCCATATACAGAGTTGTAGATACAAGGCACATGTGTACAAAGTATCCATATACTGAGTGCTAGCTACATGGCAGACAATTCCAATATGTTCATATACAGAGAGCTACCTACTTGGCAGATCAGTCCAACATATCCATGAACAGAGAGCTAGCTACATGGCAGAAGAGTCCAAAATGTCCATTTACAGAGAGCTAGCAACATGGCAAGGTAGTACAACATTTTCATATACAGAGTTCTAGCTACAAGGTAGATTAGTCCAACTTGTCTAAATACAAAGAGCTAGCCACATGGCACAGTAGTGAAACATTTCCAGATATAGAGATCTAGCTACATGGCAGTTGTGTGCAACGTGTCCATATACTGAAAGCTATCTAAATGGAAGACAATTCTAATATGTTAATATACAGAGAGCTACCTACTTGGCTGATTAGTCCAACATATCCATATACACAGAGCTAGCTACATGGCAGACAAGTGCAAAATGTCCATATACAGAGAGCTACCTACATGGCATGGTAGTGTAACATTACCTTATAGAGAGTTCTAGCTACATGGCAGATGTGTCAAACGTGTCAATATACTGAGAGCTAGCTACATGGCAGAAAAGTCTAATATGTTCATATACAGAGAACTATCAACTTGGCAGACCAGTCCAACAGAGCCATGTAGAGGGAGCAAGCTACATGGCAGAGGAGTCAAAAATGTCCATATACAGAGAACTAGCTACATGGCAGGCTAGTGCAACATTTCCACATACCGCGTTCCAGCTACAAGGCAGAGAAGTCCAACTTGTCTATATACAGACAGTAAGCTACATGGCAGAGTAATGCTACATTTGTACATACAGAATTCTGTCTACATGCCAGATGTGTCCAACATATCCATAAACTGAGAGCTCCCTACATGGCAGACATGTCCAATATGTTCATATAAAGAGAACTACCTACTTGGCAGATAAGTTCAACATATACATGTACAGAGTTCTAGCTACATCGCAGATGTGTCCATCATGTCCATATACTGAGAGCTAGCTACAAGGCAGAGAAGTCCAATATGTTAATTTACAAAGAGTAAATTAATTGGCATATCAGTCCAACATATCCATGTACAGTGAGCTAGCTACATGGCAGACGAGTTCAAAATATCCATATACAGAGAGCTAGCTACTTGGCTGGGTAGTGTAACATTTCCATACACAGAGTTCTAGCTACAAGGCAGATGAGTCCAACTTGTCTATATATAGAGAGCTAACAACATGGAAGGGTAGTGCAACATTTCCATATACAGAGTTCAAGCTACACGGCAGATGTAATCAACGTGTCCATATACTGAGAGCAAGATACATGGCAGATGAGTCCAAAATATCCATGCACAGGGAGTTAGCTACATCTCATACGAGTCCTAGCTACGAGACAGATGAGTAAAACTTGTGTATATACAAAGAGCTAGCTATATAACAGAGTAATGCATCATTTCCATATACAGAGTTCAAGATACATGACAGATGAGTCCAAAGTGTTCATATGCTGAGAGTTAGATACATGGTAGAGTAGTCCAACATGTCCATATATAGAGTTCTAGCTACATAGCTGATGTGTCCAACGTGTCCATATACTGAGAGCTAGCTACCTGGTAGACAAGTTCAATATGTTCATATAGAGAAAGCGAACTTCTTGGCATATCAGTCCAACATATCCATGTACAGAAAATGAGCAACATCTCAGACGAGTCCAAAATATCCATATACAGAGAGTTAGCTACATGGCAGGGTTGTGCATCATTTCCATATACAGAATTCTAGCTAAAAGGCAGATGACTCCAACATGTCCATATACAGAGAATTAGCTACATGGCAAGGTAGTACAACATTTCCATATACAGAGTTCTAGCTACAAAGCAGATGAGTCCAACTTGTCTATATACAGAGAGCTAGTTACATGGCAGAGTAGTGTAACATGTATATATACAGGGTACTAGCTACATGACAGATGAATCCAACATGCCCATATATTGAGAGATAGGTACACGGCAGATGAGTCCAATATGTTCATATACAGAGAGGTACTTACTTGGCAGATTAGTCCAACATATCCATGTACAGAGAGCTAGCTACATGGCAGACAAGTTCAAAATGTCCATATACAGCGAGCTACCTACAAGGCCTAATAGTGCAACAATTTCATATACAGAGTTCTAGCTAGATGGTAGATGAGTGCAACATGTCCAAATACTGATAGATAGCTACATGGCAGTGTAGTACAACATGTTCAAATACAATGTACTAGCTACATAGCAGATAAGTCCAACATGTCCATAGACTGAGAGCTAGTTACATGGCAGACAAGTCCTATATGTTCATATACAGAAAACTAGCTACATGGCAGGGTAGTGCAATATTTCCATATACAGAGTTGTAGCTACAAGGATGATGAGTTCACCTTGTCTATATACAGAGAGCTATCTACATGGCAGAGTACCGCAACATTTCCATATAGAGAGTTCTAGCTACATAGCAGATGTGTCAAACGTGTCCATATTAAGAGAGTTAGATACATGGCAGGGTTGTGCATCATATTCGTATACAGAATTCTAGCTACAAGGCAGATGAGTCCAATGTGTCTATATTCAGAGAGCTAGCTACATGGCAGTGTAGTGCAACATTTCAATATACAGAGTGCTAGATGCAAGGTAGATGAGTCCATCCTGTCTATATATAGAGAGCTAGCGACACAACAGGGTAGTGCAACATTCCAACATACAGAGATCTAGGTACATGGCAGATGTGTTCAACGTGTCCATATACAGAGGGTTAACTACATAGAAGATCAGTTCAACATATCCTTGTACAGAGAGCTAACTACATGACAGAAGAGTCCAAAAGGTCCATATACAGAGAGCTGCTACATGGCAGGGTAGTGCTACATTTCCATATATTGAGTTCTAGCTCCAAGGCAGAAGAGTCAAACTTGTATATATACCGAGAGCTAGCTACATGACAGGGTAGTGCAACATTTCCATATACAGATTTCTAGCTGCATATAGCTGTGTCCAACGTGTTCATATACTGAGAGCTAGCTACGTGGCAGATCAGTCCTAAATATCCATGCACAGAGAGCTAGCAACATGTCAGATGAGTTCAAAATGTCCATATAGAGAGAGCTAGCTACATGGCAGAGTAGTGCATTATTTCCATATACAGAGTTTTAGCTACATGTCAGATATGTCCAACATGTCCGTATATTGAGAGCTAGCTACAAGGCAGACAAGTCCAATATGTTCATATACATGGAGCTACCCACTTGGCAGATCAGTCCAACATGTTATGTAGAAAGCTACCTATAGGCCAGATCAGTCCAACATGTCCATATACTGAGAGCTAGCTACATGGCAGAGAAGTCCAACATGTCCATATACAGGGTACTAGCTACATGGCAGATGAGTCCAACTTGTCTATATACAGGGAGCTAGCTACTAGGCAGAGTAGTGCATCATTTCCATGTACAGAGTTAAAGCCACATGGCAGATGAGTCCAATGTCCATATACTGAGAGCTAGCTACATGGCTGAGTAGTGCAACATGTCTATATAAAGGGTACTAGCTACATTGCAGATGAGTTCAACATGTCCTTATACTGATAGCCAGCAACATGTCAGTTGAGTCCAAAATGTCCATATACAGAGAGCTAGTTATATGGCAGGGCAGTGCAACATTTCCATGTGTATAGTTCTAGCTACAAGGCAGATGATTCCAACTTGTCTATATACAGAGAGATATCTACATGACAGAGTAGCACAACATTTCCATATAGAGTGTTGTAGCTACATGGCATATGTCTCAAACGTGTCAATATACTGAGAACTAGCTACATGGCAGAAAAGTCCAATAATTTAATATACAGAGATCTACCTACTTGGCAGATCAATCCAACATATCCATGTTCAGAGAGTTATCTACATGTCAGATGAGACCAAAATGTCCATATACAGAGAGCTAGCTACATGGCAGGGTAGTGCAA
>NW_006408755.1:957756-962750 GCF_000296735.1 Chrysochloris asiatica
TGTCCAACATGTCCATATACTGAGAACTAGCAACATGGCAGACAAGTCCAATATGTTCATATACAGAGAACTGCCTACTTGGCAGAGCAGTCCAATATATCCATGAACAGAGATCTAGCTACATGGCAGACCAGTCTAAAATATCCATATACAGAGAGCTAGCTACATGGCAAGGTAGTGAAACATTTCCATGAAGTGGGTTGCAGCTACATGGCAGATGTGTCAAAAGTGTCCATATACAGAGAGTTAGCTACATGGCAGGGTTGTTCATCATATCTATATACAGAATTCTAGCTATAAGGCAGATGAGTCCAACATGTCTATATACAGAGAGCTGGCTACATGGCAGTGTAGTACAACATTTCAATATACAGAGTTCTACCTACAAGGCAGATGTGTCCAACATGTCCATATACTGAGAGCTAACTACATGGCAGGTCAGTTCAACATATTCATGTACAGAGAGAGCTAGCTACATGGCAGGGTAGTGCAACATTTCCATATACAGAGTTAATGCCACATGGCAGATTAGTTCAAAGTGTTCATATATTGAGAGCTAGATACATGACAGAATATTGCAACATTTCTATATAAAGGGTACTAACTACATTGCATATGAGTCCACCATGTCCATATACTGTGAGCCATCTACATAGCAGTCGAATCAAAATTGTCCATACACAGAGAGCTAGCTACATTGCAGGTTAGTGCAATATTTCCATATACAGAGTTCTAGCTACAAGGCAGATGATTCCAACATGTCCATATACTGAGAGGTAGCTACATGGAAGACAAGTCCAATATGTTCATATACTGAGAGTTAACTACTTGACAGATCAGTCCAACATATTCATGCACATAGAGCTAGCTACATGTCAGACAAGTCCAAAATGTTCATATACAGAGAACAAGCTACATGGAAGGGTAGTGCAACATTTACATATACAGAGTTCTAGCTGTATGCAGATGTGTCCAACGTGTCAATATACTGAGAGCTAGCTACATGGCAGATCGGTCCAAATTATCCATGCACAGAGAGCAAGCAACATATCAGATGAGTTTAAAATGTCAATATACAGAGAAGTAGCTACATGGCAGAGTAGTGTATCATTTTCATATACATAGTTTTAGCTACATGGCAGATGTGTCTAATGTGTCCATATACTGAACGCTAGCTACGTGGCAGACAAGTCCAATATATTCATATACAGAGAGCTACCCACTTGGGAGATCAGTCCATCATATTATGTAGAGAGCTAGCTAAATGGCAGAGGTGTCCAAAATGTCCATATACTGAGAGCTAGCTACATGGCAGATTAGTCCAATATGTCCATATACAGGGTACTGGCTACGTAGCAGATGAGTCCAATGTTCATATACTGAGAGCTAGCTACATGCTATAGTAGTGCAACATGTCATATAAAGGTTACTAGGTACATTACAGATGAAACTAACATGTCTATGTACTGACAGCCAGCTACATATCAGTCGCGTCCAAAATGTCCATAAACAGAGAGCTAGCTACATGGCAGTGTAGTGCAAAATTTCCATGTACAGAGTTCTAGCTACAAGGCAGATAAATTCAACTTGTCTTTATACAGAGAGCTAGCTACATGGCACGGTAGTGCAACATTTCCATATACAGAGTTTTAGCTACAAGGCAGATGAGCCCAACATGTCCATATACTGAGAGCTAGCTATATGGCAGACAAGTCCAATATGTTCATATGCACAGAGATGCCTACTTGGCAGATCAGTCCAACATATTCATGTACAGAGAGCTAACTACATGGCACACAAGTTCAAAATATCTCAATACAGGGAACTAGCTACATGACAGGGTGGTACAACATTTCCATATACAGAGTTCTAGTTACAAGGCAGAATAATCCACCTTGTCTGTATACAGAGACCTAGCTACATGGAAGCATAGTGCAACATTTCTATATACAGAGTTCTAGGTACACGGCAGATGTGTCCAACGTGTCCAACTTATCATATACAGAATTCTAGCTACAAGGCAGATGAGTCAACCTTGTGTATATACAGAGAGCTAGCTACATGGCAGGGTAGTGCAACATTTCCATATAGAGTTCTAGCTGCATGCAGATGTGTCTAACATGTCGATATACTTAGAGTTAGCTACATTACAGATCAGTCCAAATTATCCATGCACAGAGAGCTAGCACCATGTCAGACGAGTTCAAAATGTCCATATACAGAGAGTTAGCTACATGGCAGAGTAGTGCATCATTTCCATATATAGAGTTTTAGCTACATGTCAGATGTGTTCGACATGTCCACATACTGAGAACTAGGAACAAGGCAGGCAACTCCTATATGTTCATATAGAGAGAGCTACCACTTGGGAGATCAGTCCAACATATTACGTAGAAAGCTAGCTCCATGGCAGATGTGTCCAACATGTCCATATGCTGAGAGATAGCTACATGGCAGAGTAGTCCAACATGTCCATATACATGGTACTAGCTACATGGCAGATGAGTCCAACTTGTCTGTATACAGGGAGGTAGGTACATTGCAGAGTCTTGTATCATTTCCATATACAGAGTTACAGCCACATGGCAGATAAGTCCAATGTTCAAACATTGAGAGCTAGCTACATGGCAGAGTAGTGCAACATGTCTATATAAAGGATGCTAAGTACATTGCAGATGAGTCCAACATGTCCATATACTGATACCTAGCTACATGGCAGACAAGTCCAATATGTTCATATACAGAACGCTACCTACTTGACAGATCTGTCCAACATATTCATGTACAGAGAGCTAGCTACATGGCACATGAGTTCAATATGTCTCAATACAGGGAGCTAGCTACATGGCAGGGTAGTACAACATTTCCATATAGAGAGTTCTAGTAACAAGGCAGAAGAGTCCACCTTGTCTGTATACAGAGAGCTAGCTGCATGGCAGCGTAGTGCAACATTTCTATATACAGAGGTCTAGGTACATGGCAGATGTGTCCAACGTGTCCATATAATTAGAGCTAGCTACATGGCAGATCAGTCCAAAATATCCAAGCACAGAGAGCTAGCGACATGTCAGACGAGTCCCAAATGTCCATATACAGAGAGCTATATACATGGCAGTATAGTGCTTCATTTCCATATAGAGAATTCAAATTAGATCCAGATGAGTCCAAAGTGTTTATATACTGAGAGCTAGGTACATGGCAGACAAGTCCAATATGTTCTTAAACAGAGAGCTACCTACTTGGCAGATCACTACCAACATATCCTGAACAGACGAATCCAAAATGTCCATATTCAGAGAGTTAGCTACATGGCAGGGTTGTGCATCATTTCCATATTCAGAATTCTAACTACATGGCATACGTGTCCAACTCAGCCAATAACTGAGAGCTGGCTACATGGGAGATCAGTCTAAAAACCATGCACAGAGAGCTAGCTACATGTCAGATGACTCCAAAATGTCCGTATACAGAGAGCTAGCTACATGGAAGTGTAGTACATCATTTTCACATACAGAGTTCTCTCTAAAAGGCCAATGAGTCCAACATGTCTATACACAGAGAGCTAGCTACATGGCAGTGTAGTGCAACATTTTCATATACACAGTTCTAGCTACAAGGCAGATGAGTCCACCTTGTCTATATATAGAAAGATATATACATGTCAGAGTAGTGCAACATTTCCATATAGAGAGGTCTAGCTACATGGCAGATGTGTTAAACATGTCAATATACTGAGAACTAGCTACATGGCAGAAAACTCCAATATGTTCATATACAGAGATCTACCTACTTGGCAGATCAGCCCAACATATCCATGTAAAGAGAGCTAGCTACATGTCAGATGAGTCCAAAATGTCCATATAGAGAGAGCTAGCTACATGGCAGGGTAGTGCAACATTTCCATATACAGAGTTCTAGCTACAAGGCAGATGAATCCAACTTGTCTATATACAGAGAGCTTGCTACATGGCAGAGTAATGCAACATTTCCACCTACAGTGTTCTAGTTACATGGCAGATGTGTCCAACATGTCCGTCTACAGAGAGCTAGCTACATGGCAGAGTCGTGCAACATTTCCATTCACAGTGTTCTAGTTAAAAGGCAGAAGAGTCCACCTTGTTTATATACAGAGAGCTAGCTACATAGCAGTGTAGTGCAAAATTTCTATATACAGGGTTCTGGGTACATGGCAGATGTGTCAAACGTGTCCATGTACTGAGAGGTAGCAACAAGACAGATCAGTCCAAATATCCACTCACAGGGAGCTAGCTACATGTCAGACGAGTTCCAAATGTCCATATGCAGAGCACTATCTACATGGAGAATAGTGCATCATTTACGTATACAGGATTCAAGCTACATCCAGATGAATCCAAAGTGTCCATATACTGAGAGCTAGAGAGAAGTCCCATATGTTTATATACACAGAGCTACCTACTTGACAGGTAAGTCCAACATATCCATGTACAGAGAGCTAGCTACATGGCAGAGGAGTCCAAAATGTCCATATACAAAGAGCTAGCTACATGGCAGGGTTGAGCAACATTTCCATATACAGAATTCTAGCTACAAGACAGAGGAGTCCCACTTGTCTATATACAGAGACCTATCTACTTGGTAGGGTAGTGCAACATTTCCATTTACAGAGTTCTAGCTACAAAGCAGATGTGTCCACGTGTCCATATACTGAGAGCTAGCTACATGGAAGACAAGTCCAATACATTAATATACAGAAAGCTACCTACTTTGCTGATTAGTCCAACATATCCATGTACAGAGAGCTAACTACATGGTAGACGAGTCCAAAATGTCCATATACAGAGAGCTGCCTACATGGCAGATTAGTGAAACATTTCCATATAGAGAGTTCTAGTACATGGCAAATGTTTTCAATGTGTCCATATACTTAGAGCTAGCTACATGGCAGACAATTACAATATGTTCATATACAGAGAGCTACCTACTTGGCAGATCAGTCCAACATATCCATGTAC
>NW_006408755.1:962850-965862 GCF_000296735.1 Chrysochloris asiatica
TAGCTACATGGCAGACAATTACAATATGTTCATATACAGAGAGCTACCTACTTGGCAGATCAGTCCAACATATCCATGTACAGAGAGCTAGCTACGTGGCACACAAGTTCAAAATGTCTCAATTCAGGGAACTAGCTACATGACAGGGTGATACAACATTTCCATATACAGAGTTCTAGTTACAAGGCAGAAGAATCCACCTTGTCTGTATACAGAGACCTAGCTACATGGAAGCGTAGTGCAACATTTCTATATACAGAGTTCTAGGTACATGGCAGATGTGTCCAACGTGTCCATATAATGAGAGGTAGCTACATGGCAGATCAGTCCAAAATATCCAAGCACAGAGAGCTAGCAACATGTCAGAGGAGTCCCAAATGTCCATATGCAGAGAGCTATCTAGATGGCAGTATAGTACATCATTTCCATATAGAGAATTCAAGTTACATACAGATGAGTCCAAAGTGTTTATATACTGAGAGCTAGCTACATGGCAGACAAGTCCAATATGTTCTTAAACAGAGAGCTACCTACTTGGCAGATCATTACCAATATATCCTGAACAGAGAGCTAGCTACATGGCAGACGAATCCAAGATGTCCATATACAGAGAGTTAGCTACATGGCAGGGTTGTGCATCATTTCCATATTCAGAATTCTAGCTACAAGCCAGACGACTCCAAAATGTCCATATACAGAGAGCTAGCTACATGGCAGAGTAGTGCAACATTGCCACATACAAAGCTCTAGCTACAAGGCAGATGAGTCCTACTTGTCTTTATACAGAGAGCTAGCTACATGGCAGAGTAGTGAAACATTTCCATATACAGAGTTCTAGCTACATGGCAAATATTTCCAATGTGTCCATATACTGAGAGCCAGCTACATGGCAGAAAAGTACAATATGATCATATTCAGTGTGCTACCTTCTTGGCAAATCAGTCCAACCTATCCATGTACAGAGAGCTAGCTACATGGCAGAAGAGTCCAAAATGTCCATATACAGAAAACTAGCTACATGGCAGGGTAGTGCAACATTTCCTTATACAGAGTTGTAGCTAAAAGGCAGATTCATCCAACTTGTTTATATACAGTGATCTAACCACATGGCAGGGTAGAGCAACATTTCCATATACAGAGTTCTAGCTACATGGCGTACGTGTCCAACGCGGCCAATAACTGAGAGCTGGCTACATGGCAGATCAGTCTAAAATCCATGCACAGAGAGCTAGCTACATGGAAGTGTAGTGCATCATTTCCATATAGAGAGTTCTATCTACAAGGAAGATGAGTCCACTTTGCCTATATACAGAAAGATATCTACATGGCACAGTAGTGCAACATTTCCTTATAGAGAGTTCTAGGTACATGGCATATATGTCAAACATGTCAATATACTGAGAACTAGCTACATGGCAGAAAACTCCAATATGTTCATATACAGAGATCTACCTACTTGGCAGATCAGTCCTACATATCCATGAACAGAGAGCTAGCTACATGGCAGACATGTCCAACTTGTCCATATACAGATAGCTAGCTACATGGCAGGGTAGTGCAACATTTCCATATACAGAGTTCTAGTTACAAGACAGATGTGTCCAACATGTCCATATACAGAGAGCTAGCTACATGGCAGAGTCGTGCAACATTTCTTTATACAGATTTCTAGTTACATGGAAGACATGTTCAACGTGTTCATATACTGAGATCTACCTAGATAGCAGATCAGTCCAACATGTCCATATACAGGGTACTAACTACATGTCAAATGAGTCCAACATGTCCATATACTGAGAGGTAGCTACAAGGCAGACAAGTCCAAAATGTCCATAGACAGAGAGCTAGCTACATGGCAGAGTAGTCCAACATGTCCATATACAGGGGACTAGCTACAAGGAAGATGAATCCAACTTGTCTATATACAGAGTGCTAACTGCATGGCAGGGTAGTGCAACATATAATGAGAGCTAGCTACATGGCATGCATGTTCAATATGTTCATATACAGAGAGCTAGCTACATGGCAGAGTAGTGAAACATTTCCATATACAGAGTTCTAGCTACAAAACAGATGAGTCCAACTTGTCTATATACGGAGAGGTGGCTTCATGGCAGAGTAGGGCAACATTTCGGTATACATAGTTCTAGCTACATGGCAGATGTGTCTAACATGTCCATATACTGAGAGCTAGCTACATTGCAGAGTAATTCAACATGTCCATATACAGAATAGTAGTTACATGTCAGATGAGTCTAACATGTCCATATACTGAGTGCTACCTACATGGCTTACAAGTCCAATATGTTCATATACAGAAAACTACCTACTCGGAAGATCAGTCCAACAAATCCGTGTACAGAGAGCTTTGTACATGGCAGATGAGTCTTAAATGTCCATATACAGAGAGCTAGCTACATGGCAGAGTAGTCCAACATGTCCATATACAGGGTCTTAGCTACAAGGTGCGTGAGTCTAACTTGTCTATAAACAGAGAGCTAGCTATAAGACAGAGTAGTTTATCATTTCCACATACACAGTTCAAGACACATGGCAGATGAGTCCAAAGGGTTCATATACTGAGAGCTATCTACATGGCAGAGTAGTGCATCATGTCCATATACAGGGTACTAACTCCATGGCAGCTGAGTCCAACATGTCCATATACTGAGAGCTAGCTACATGACAGACATGTCCAATATGTTCATATACAGAGAGCTAGCTGCATGGCAGATTAGTCCAACTTGTCCATATACAGGGTCTTAGCTACAAGGCACATGAGTCTAACTTGTCTATAAACAGAGAGCTAGCTATAAGGCAGAGTAGTTTATCATTTCCACATACACAGTTCAAGACACCTGGCAGATGAGTCCAAAGGGTTCATATACTGAGAGCTACCTACATGGCAGAGTAGTGCAACATGTCCATATACAGGGTACTAACTCCATGGCAGATGAGTCCAACATGTCCATATACTGAGAGCCAGCTACATGGCAGACATGTCCAATATGT
>NW_006408755.1:965962-978180 GCF_000296735.1 Chrysochloris asiatica
GAGAGCTAGCTACATGGCAGAGTAGTGCAACATTTCCATATAGAGAGTTCTAGCTACAAGGTAGATGATTCCAACCTGTCTATATACAGAGAGCTGGCTAAAAGCAGACTAGTGCACCATATCTATATAGAGAGTTCTAGCTACATGGCAGACGTGCCCAACATTTCCCAATACTTCAAGCTAGCTACATGGAAGATAAGATCAATATGTTCATATACAGAGAGCTACCTCCTTGGCATATCAGTCCAACATATCCATGTACAGAGAGCTAGATGCATGGCAGATGAGCCCAAAATGTCCATATACAGAGAGCTAGGTACATGGCAGAGTAGTCCAACATTTCCATATACAGATTAGTAGTTACAAGGCAGATGAGTCCAACTTGTCTATATACAGAGAGCCAGATACATGACAGAGTAGGTCATCATTTCAATATACACAGTTCAAGCTACATGGTAGATGAGTCCAATGTGTTCTTTTACTTAGAGCAAAATATATATGGCAGAGTAGTGCACCATGTCCATATACAGGGTACTAGCTAATGGCAGATGAGTCCAACTTGTCCATATACTGAGAGTTAGCTACATGGCAGACAAGTCCAATATGTTCATATACAGAGAGCTAGCTACATAGCAGAGTAGTCAAACATGTCCATATACAGGGTCCTAGCTACAAGGCAGATGAGTCTAACTTGTCTATATAAAGAAAGCTAGTTACATGGCTGAGTAGTGCATCATTTCCTTATACACAGTTCAAGGCACATGGTAGATGTGTCCAAAGTGTTCATATACTGAGAGCTACCTACATGGCAGAATAGTGCAACATGTCCATATACAGAGTACTAGCTCCATGGCAGATGAGTCTAATATGTCCATATACTGAGAGCTAGCTACATGGCAGACATATCCAATATGTTCATGTACAGAGAGACAGCTACATGGCAGAGTAGTGCAACATTTCCTTATACAGAGCTCTCACTACAAGATAGAGGAGTCCAACCTGTCTATATACAGAGAGATGGCTACAAACAGACTAGTGCACCATATCTATATGCAGAGTTCTAGCTACATGGCAGATGTGTCCAACATGTCCCTATACTGCAAGCTAGCTACATGGAAGACAAGACCAATATTTTCATATACAGAGAGTTACCTCCTTGGCATATCAATCCAACATATCCATGTACAGAGAGCTAGCTACCTGGCAGCCAAGACCAAAATTTCCATATACAGAGAGGTAGCTACATGGCAGAGTAGTCCAACATGTCCATATACAGGGTAATAACAACAAGGCAGATGAGTCCAAATTTTCCATATACTGAGAGCTAGCTAAATGGCAGAGTAGGCCAACATGTCCATATACAGGATACTAGCTACAAGGCAGATAAGTCCAACTTGTCTACATACAAATAGCTAGCTACATGGCATAGTACGGAATCATTTCCATATACACAGTTCAAGATTCATGGCAGATGAATCCAATGTGCTCTTATACTTAGAGCAAAATATATATGGCAGAGTATTGCAACATGTCCATATACAGGGTACTAGCTAATGGCAGATGAGTCCAACCTGTCCATATACTGAGAGTTAGGTACATGGCAGACAAGTCCAATATGTTCATCTACAGAGAGCTAGCTACATGGCAGAATAGTAAAATATGTCCATATACAGGGTCCTAGCTACAAGGCAGAGGAGTCTAACTTGTCTATATAAAGAGAGCTAGTTACATGGCAGAATAGTGCATCATTTCCATATACACAGTTCAAGATGAGTCCAAAGTGTTCATATACTGAGAGCTATCTACATGGCAGTGTAATGCAACATGTCCATATACAGGGTAGAAGCTACATGACAGATTAGTCCAACATGTCGATATTCTGAGAGCTAGCTACACGGCAAGTCCAATATGTTCATATGCAGAGAGCTACCTCCTTGGTAGATCAGTCCAACATATCCATGTACAGAGAGCTAGATACATGTCAGAGTAGTCCAACATGTCCATAAACAGGGTCCTAGCTACAAGGAAGATGAGTCTAACTTGTCTATATACAGAGAGCTAGCGACAGGGCAGAATAGAGCATCATTTCCATATAAACAATTCAAGCTACATAGCAGATGTTTCCAAAGTGTTCATATATTTAGAGTAATCTACATGGCAGAGTAGTGCAACATGTCCATATACAGGGTACTAGCTACATGGCAGATTAGTCCAACATGTCGATATACTGAGAGCTAGCTACACAGCAGACAATTCCAATATGTTCATATGCAGAGAGTTAGCTCCATACAGAGTAGTGCAGCATTCACATATGCAGAGTTCTAGCTACATGGCACATGAGTCCAACTTGTCTATGTACAGATAGCTGGCTACATGGCAGAGTAGTGCAACATGTCCAAATACAGAGTTTAAGCTACATGGTAAATGTGTCCAACGTGTCCATATACTGAGAGCTGGCTACATGGCAGACAAGTCCAATATGTTCATATACAGAGAGCTATCTACTTGGTAAATCAGTCCAACATATCCATGTACAGAGAGCTAGATAGTGTCAGAGTTGTCCAACATGTCCATATACAGGGTCCTAGCTACAAGCAAGATGAGTCTAACTTGTCTATATAGAGAGAGCTAGCAAAATGGCAGAGTAGGGCATCATTTCCCTATACACAGTTCAAACTACATAGCAGATGATTCCAAAGTGTTCATACACTTAGAGCAATCTACATGGCAGAGTAGTGCAACATGGCCATATACAGGGTACTACATACATGGTAAATGTGTCCAATGTGTCCATATACTGAGAGCTAGCTACATATCAGAAAAGTCCAATATAGTCATATACAGAGAGCTAGGTACATGGCAGAGTAGTGCAACATTTCCATATATAGATTTCTAGCTACAAGGCAGATGAGTCCAACTTGTCTATATACAGAGAGCTGTCTACATGGCAGAGTAGGACAACATTTCCATATGCAGTGTTCTAGCTACATGGCAGATGTCTCCAACGTGTCCATATACTGAGAGCTAGCTACATACTAGAGTAGTTAAACATGTCCATGTACAGGGTACTAGCTACATGTCAGAGAAGTCCAACATGTTCATATACTGAGAGCTAACTACATGGCTGAAAAGTCCAATATGTTCATATACAGAGAGCTAACTACAGGCAGTATAGTGCAACATTTTCATATACAGAATTCTACCTACAAGGCAGATGAATCCAACATGTCCATATACTGAAAGCTAGCTACATGGCAGACAAGTCTAATACGTTCATATTCAGAGAGCTACCTACTTGGCAGATCAGTCCAACATATCCAAGTACAGAGAGCTAGTAACATGGCAGACGATTCCAACATGTCCATGTACTGAGAGGTCACTACATGGCAAATGAGACCAACATGTGTATATATAGAGGACTCGCTCCCTGGCTAATGAGTCCAACATGTCCATATACTGAAATCTAACAACATAGCAGACAAGTCCAATATATTCATATACACAGAGTTAGCTACATGGCAGGGTAGTGCAACATTCCCATATACAGGGTTCTAGCTACAGGCCAGAGGTGTCCAATGTGTCCATATATTGAGAGCTAGCTACATGTCAGACGAGTCCAAATGGTCCATGCACAGAAAGCCTGCTACATGGCAGAGTAGTACATCATTGCCATATAAAGAGTTCAAGCTACATGGCAGATGAGTCCCAAGTGTTCATATACTGAGCGCTATCTACATCTCAAAGCAGTTCGACATGTCCATATACAGACTTTTAGCTACATGCCAGATGTGTCCACCGTGTTCATATACTGAGAGCTCTCTACATGGCAGACAAGTCAAATATGTTCATATACAGAGAGTTACCTACTTGGCAGATCAATCCAATATATACATGTACAGAAAGCCAGCTACATGGCAGGCGAGTCCAAAATGTCCATATACAGAGAGTTAGCTCTATGACAGGGTAGTGTAATATTTCTATATACAGAATTCTAGCTACAAGCAGATGAGTCCAACTTGTCTATATACAGAGAGTTAGCTATACAGAGTTCTACTACATGACAGATGTGTTCAACATGTCCTTATACTGACAGCTAGCTACATGGCAGACTAGTCTAACATGTCCATATACAGGGTATTAACGAAATGGCAGATGAATCCAACATGTCCATATACTGAAAGCTAGCTATATGACAGACAAGTCCAATATGTTCATATACAGAGAGCTACCTATTTGGCAGATCAGTCTAACATATCCATGTACAGAGAGATAACTTAATTGCATATGAGTAGAAAATATCTATATATAGAGAGTTAGCTACATGGCAGTGTAGTGCAAAATTTCCATATAGAGTTGTAGTTAGATGGCAGATGTGTCCAAAGAGTCCATATACTGAGAACTAGCTACATGGCAGATCAGTCCAAAATATCCATGCACATAGAGCTACCTACATTTCATACAAGTCCAAAATGTCCATATACAGAGAGCTAGCTACATGGCAGGGAAGTGCAACATTGCCATATAAAGAGTTCTAGCTACAATGCAGATGTGTTCAACGTGTCCATATACTGAGAGCTAGCTATATGTCAAACAAGTCCAATATGTTCATAGACAGAGAGCTACCTAATTTTCAGATAAGTCCAACATAACCATGTACAATGAGCTAGCTACATGGTAGACAAGTCCAAAATGTCCATATACAGAGAACTAGTTTCATGGCAGTGTATTGCAACATTTCCATATACAAAGTTCTAGCTATATGGTAGCTGTGTCCAACGTGTCCATATACGGAGAGCTAACCACATGACAGACAAGTCCAATGTGTTCATATCAAAGAGTTAGCTACAAGGCAGGGTACTGCATCAATTCCATATACAGACATCTAACTACATTGCAGATGTGTCCAACGTGTCCGTATACTGAGAGCTAGCTACATGTCAAGTTGTCCAACATGTCCATATACAGGGTAATTGATACATGAAAGATGAGTCAAACATGTCCATATATTAGGAGATAGCTAAATGCAGCCAAGTCCAATAAGTTCATATACTGAGAGCTGTCTACTTGGATGAACAATCCAACATATCCTTGTAAGGAATTCTAGCTACATGGCAGATGTGTCCAACGTGTCCATATACTGAGAACTAGGTACATGGCAGATCAGTCCAAAATATCCATGCACAGAGAGCTAGCTACATGTCAGACAAGTCCAAAATGTCCATATACAGAGAGTTAGCTACATGGCAGAGTAGTGCATTGTGTATACAGAGGTCAAGCAACATGGCAGATAAGTCCAAAAGGTTCATATACTGAGAGCTAGCTACATGGCACAGTAGTCCAACATGTCCATATACAGAGTTCTAGGTTCATGGCAGATGTGTCCAACGTGTCCATATACTTAGAGCTAGCTACATGGCAGACAAGTCTGATATGTTCATATACAGAGAGCTTTCTACTTGGTAGATTAGTCCAACATATCCATGTACAGAGAGCAAGCTACAAGGCAGATTAATCCAATTTGTCTATATACAGAGAGCTAGCTATAAGGCAGTGTAGTGCAACATTTCCATATACAGAGTTCTAGCTAGATGGCAAAAGTGTCCAAAGTTTCCATATACTGAGAGCTACCTACATGGCAGACAAGGACAATATGTTCATATATCAGAGAGCTACCTATTTGGCAGATCAGTCCGACATATTCATGTAGGAGCTAGCTACATGGTAGATGAGTCCAAAATGTCCGTATACTGAGAGCTAGCTACATGGCAGGGTAGTTCAATATGTCCATATACAGAGTTCTGGCTCCAAGGCAGATGTGTCCAACTTGTCTATATATGAGAGCTAGCTAAACAACAGAAAATCCAATATGTTCCTATACAGCAAGCTACCTACTTGGCAGATCAGTTCAACATATCCATGGACAAAAAGCTAGCTACATGGCATACAAGACCAAAATGTCCAAATACAGAGAGCTAGGTATATGGCAGAGTAGTTCAACATGTCCATAAAAAGAATACTTTCTACCTGGCTTATGAGTCCATCGTGTCCATATACTGAGAGCTAGCTACATGGTAGACAAGTCCAATATGTTGATATACAAAGAGCTACCTACTTGGCAGATCTGTCCAACATATTCATTTACAAAGATCTAGCTACGTAGCAGAAGAGTGCAAAATGTCCATTTACAGAGAATGAGCTACATGGCAGGGTAGTGCAACATTTCCATATACAAAGTTCTAGCTACATAGCAGATAAGTCCAACATGTCCATATACTGAGAGCTAGCTACATGGCAAACAAGTCCAATATGATCATATACAAAGAGCTACCTACTTGGCAGATCAGTGTATAATATCCATGTACAGAGAGTTAGCTACATGGCAGATGAGTTCAAAATATCTTTATAGAGAGATCTACCTACATGGCAGGGCAGCGCAACATTTACATATACAGAGTTCTAGCTCCAAGGCAGATGAGTCCAACTTGTCTATATACAAAAAGCTAACTTCATGGAAGGTAGTGCAACAATTACATATACAGAGTCCTAGCTCCAAGGCAGATGAGTCCAACTTGTCTATATACAAAAAGCTAACTTCATGGAAGGTAGTGCAACATTTCCATATACAGAGTTCTTGCTACATGGCAGATGAGTCCAACGTGTCCATATACTGAGAGTTTGCTACATGGCAGACAAGTCCAATATGTTTATATACAGAGAACTACATACTTGACAGATCAGTCCAGCATATTCTTGTACAGAGAGTGAGCTACATGGCAGACGAGTCCAAAATGTCCATATACACAGAGCTAGCTACATGGCAGGGTAGTACAACAATTCCATATACAGAGTTCGAGCTACAAGACAAATGAGTCTACCTTGTCTATATACAGAGAAGTAGCTACATGGGAGGGTAGTGCAACATTTCCATATACAGAGTTCTAGCTACAAGGCAGATGAGTCCAACTTGTCTATATACAGAGAGTGAGCTACTTGGCAGGGTTGTGCAACATTTCGTTATACAGAGTTCTAGATACATGGCAGATGTGTCCAACGTGTCCATTTACTGAGAGTTAGATACATGGCAGACACGTCCAATATGTCCATATACAGAGATCTATGTACTTGACAGATTAGTCCAACACATCCATGTACAGAGAGCTAGCTACATGGCAGGTCAGTCCAAAATATCTATGCACAGAGAACTAGCTACATGTCAGACAAGTCCAAAATATCCATATAAAGAAAGCTAACTACATGGCAGAGTAGTGCAACATTTCCATATACAGAGTTCTAGCTACAAGGCAGATGAGTTGAACTTGTCTATATACATGGAAGGGTAGTGAAACATTTCCATATACAGAGTTCTAGCTACATGGCAGATGTGTCCAACATGTCCATATACTGAGAGCTATCTAGATGGCAGAGAAGTCAAATATGTTCATATATAGAGAGCTACCTACATGGCAGATCAGTCCAACATATCCATGCACAGAGAGCTAGCTACATGTCAGACCAGTCAATGTGTCCATATACAAAGAGCTAGCTACATGGCAGAGTAGTGCATCATTTCCCTATAAAGAGTTCAAGCTACATGGCAGAGGAGTCAAAAGAGTTCATATACTGAGAGCTAGCGACATGGCAGAGTAGTCCAACATGTCCATTTACAGATTTCTAGCTCCATGGCAGATGTGTCCAAGGTGTCCATATACTGAGAGCTAGCTACATGGCAGACAAGTCCAATATGTCCATATACAGAGACCGACCTAATTGGCAGATCAGTCCAACATATCCATGTACAGAGAGCTAGCTACTTTGCCGACGAGTTCAAAATGTCCATATACAAAGAGCTAGCTACATGGCAGGGTAGTGCAACATTTACATATACAGAGTTCTAGCTACCAGGCAGATGAGTCCAACGTGTTCATATACAAAGAGCTAGCTACACGGCAGATGAGTCCAAATTGTCCATGCACAGATAACTAGCTACATGGCAAAGTAGTGCATCATTTCCATAAACAGAGTGCAAGATACAATGCAGATGAGTTCCAATTATTCCATATACTGAGAGTTAGCTACATGGCAGAATAGTCCAACATGTCCATATACAGGGTACTAGCTACATGGCAGATGAGTCCAATATGACCATACACTGAGAGCTAGCTTCATGGCAGACAAGTCCAATATGTGCATATACAGACAGCTACCTACTTGGCAGATCAGTCCAACATTTCCATGCACAGCGAGCTAGCTACATGGCAGACGAGTATAAAATGTCCATATGCAGAGAGTAGCTACATGTCAGGATAGTGCAACATTTTCATATACAGAGTTCTAGCTACAAGGCAGGTGAGTCCAACTTGTCTATATACAGAGAGCTAGGTACATGGCAGAGTGGTGCAACATTTCCATATTCAGAGTTCTAGCTACATGGCAGATGTGTTCAATGTGTCCGTATACTGAAAGCTAGCTACATGGCAGAGAAGTCCAATATGTTCATATACAGAGATCTAGGTACATGGAAGAGTAGTGCAACATTTCCATAAACTGAGGTCTAGCTACAAGGCAGTTGAGTTCATCTTGTCTATATACAGAGAGCTACCTACATGGCAGGGTAGTGCAGCATTTCCATATAAAGACTTCTTGCTTCATGGCAAACGGGTCAAACAGACCAATACATTGAGAGCTACATGCAGACAAGTACAATATGTTCATATACAGAGAGGAATCTACTTGGCAGATTAGTCCAACATATCCATGAATAGAGAGCTAGCTCCACATCAGAAGACTCCAAAATGTCCATACACCACAAGCTTAATACATGGCAGAATAGTGCATCATTTCCATATACAGAGTTCAAGCTACATGGCAGATGAGTCCACAGTGTTCATATACTGAGAGCTAGCTACATGCCAGATTAGTCCAAAATATCCATGCACAGAGTGCTAGCTACATGTCAGAGAAGTCTAAAGTGTCTATATACAGAGAGCTAGCTAGCTACATGGCAGAGTAGTGCATCTTTTCCATATAGAGTTCAAACTACAAGGCAGATGAGTTCAAAGTGTTCATATACTGAGAGCTAGCTACATGACAGAGTAGTCCAACATGTCCATATACAGAGTTCAAGCTACATGGCAGATGAGTCCAACGTGTCCATACACTGAGAGCAAACTACATGGCAGAAAATTCCAAAATGTTCATATACAGAGAGCTAACTATTTGGCAGATCAGTCCAACATATTCATGTTCAGACAGCTAGCTACATGGCATACGAGTCCAAAATGTACATATAAAGATACCTAGCTACATGGTAAGGTAGTGTAACATATCCATATACAGAGTTCTAGCTAACTACATGTGAGGGTATTACAACATTTCCATATACAGTGTTCTAGCTACATGGCAGATGTGTCCAACGTGTCCATAAACTGAGAGCTAGCTACATGGCAGAAAAGTCCAATGTGTTCATATACAGACAGCTACCTATTTGGCAGATGTTTCCAACATATCCCTATACTGAGAGTTAGCTAAATGGCAGATCAGTCCAAAATATCCATGCACAGAGAGCTATCTACATGGCAGACAAGTCCAAAAAGTCCACATTCAGAGAACTAACTACAAGGCAGAGTAGTGCATCATTTCCAAATATAGAGTTATAGTTACAAGGCAGATGAGTCCAACTTGTCTATATACAGAGAGCTAACTTCATGGAAGGGTAGTGCAACATTTCCATATACAGAGTTAAGCTACATGACAGATGTCTCCAACATATCCATATACTGAGAGCTAGCTACATGTCAGACGAGTCCAAAATGTCTGTGAACTGACACCTAGCTACATATCAGAGTAATACATCATTTCCATATACAGGGTTCAATCTACATGGCAGATGACTCCCAAGTGTACATATGCTGAGAGCTAGCTGCATCACAGAGTAGTCCAACATGTCCAAATACAGGAATCTAGCTATATGGCAGATGTGTCCAACGTGTTCATATACTGAGAACTAGCTACTTGGAAAACAAGTCAAATAAGTTCATATACAGAGAGCTACCTACATGGCAGATCATTCCAACATATCCATCTACAGAGAGCTAGCTATGTGGCAGACAAGTCCAAAATGTACATATACAGAGAGCTAGCTACATGACAGAGTAGTGCAACATTTCCATATAAAGAGTTAAAGCTACCAGGCAGATGAGTCCAATGTGTCCATATACTGAGAGCTAGCAAGATGGTAGACAAGTCAAATATAGTCATATACAGAGAGGTCACTATATGGCAGATCAGTCCATCATATCCATGTACTGAGAGCTAACTACATGGCAGATCAGTCCAAAACATCCATGTACAGAGAGCTAGCAACATGTCAGAAAAGTCCAAAGTGTCCATAAACAAAGATCTAGCTACATGGCAGAGTAGTGAATAATTTCCATATAAAGAGTGCAAACTACATAACAGAGGAGTTCAAAGTGTTCATATACTGAGAGTTAGCTTCATGGCAGAGTAGTCCAACATGTCCATACACAGGCTACCAGCTACATGGCAAATGAGTCCAATATGTCCATATACAGGGAGCTAACTACATGGTAGACAAGTCCAATATGTTCATATACAGAGAGCTACCAACTTGGCAGGACAGTCAATCATATCCATGTATAGAAAGCTAGCTACATGCCAGGTGAGTCCAAAATGTCCATATACAGAGAGCTAGCTACATGGCAGTATTGTGCAACATTTCCATGTACAGTGTTCTAGCTACATGGAAGATGTGTCCAACGTGTCCATGTACTGAGAGCTACCTACATGGCAGACAAGTCCTATGTGTTCATATTCAGAGAGCTACCTACTTGGTAGATCAGTCAAACATATCCATGTACAGAGACCTAGATACATGACGGACGAGTCCAAAATGTCCATATACAGAGAGGTAGCTACATGGCAGGGCAGTGCAGCATTTCCATACACAGAATTCTAGCTACAAGGCAAAGGAGTCCAACTTGTCTATATACATAGAGCTAGCTATATGGCAGGGTAGTGCAACAATTCCATATACAGAGTTCTAGCCACATGGCAGATGTGTTTAACATGTCCATGTACTGCGAGATAAATACATGGCAGACAAATCCAATATGTTTATATACAGAGAGCTACCTACATGGCATTGTCATGCAACATTTCTCTATACTGTGTTCTATCTACATGGCAGATGTGTCAAATGTGTCAATATACTGAGAGCAAGCTACATGGCAGACAAGTACAATATGTTAATATACAAAGAGCTACCTGCTTGGCAGATCAGTCCTACATATGTATGTACATAGTAGGAGCTACATAGCAGATGAGTCCAAAATGTCCATAAACAGAGAGGTAGCTACATGGCAGGGTAGTGCAACATTTCCATATACAGAGTTCTAACTACAAGGCAGATGAGTCCAACGTGTCCATATACTGAGAGCTAGCTACATGACAGATGAGTCCAAAATGCCGATATAGAGTGACCTAGCTACATGGCAGGGTAGTGCAACTTTTCCATATAAAGAGTTCTAACAAATAGGCAGATGAGTCCAACTTGTCTATATACAGAGAGGTAGCTACATGGCAGACAAGTCCAATATATTCATATAGAGAGAGCGACCTACTTGGCAGATCAATCCAACATATCCATATACTGAGAGCTAGCTACATGGCAGATCAGTCAAAATATCCATGCAGAGAGCTAGCTACATGTCCGACGAGTCCAAAATGTCCGTATACAGAGAGCTAACTACATGGCAGAGAAGTGCAACATTTCCATATACAGAGTTCTAGCTACATGGCAGATTTGTCCAAGGTGTCCATATACTGAGAGCTAGCTACATGGCAGACAATTGCCATATGTTCATATAAAGAGAGCTACCTACTTGGCAGATCAGTATAACATATCCATGTACAGAGAACTAGCTACATGGCAGATGAGTCTAAAATATCCATATTCAGAGAGCTAGCTACATGGCAGGGTAGTGCAACATTTCCATATACAGAGTTCTAGATACATGGTAGATGTGTCGTACATGTGCATATACTGAGAGCTATCCAGTAGCTAATGGGCCACAAATCAAAATGAAGAGAAACAGCTGTAAACATCCATTGAAAATCGGAACATGGAATGTACAAGGTATGAATCTGGAAAAAATGGAAGTTGTCAAAAATGAAATGGAACGCATCAACATCGATATCTT
>NW_006408755.1:980632-981229 GCF_000296735.1 Chrysochloris asiatica
ATGGCATCAAGTGTGGCGGCGGTAGTGAGGTTGGCCCATGATCAGACATTGTTTCATTCTGCTGTGCAAGGGGTCACCATGAGACGCTTCTGACTCGATGGCACCTGACAACAAGAACTACAACAACCCACCATGACATAAAAGTCCAATATGTCCATGTACTGAGAGCTAGCTACATGGCAGGGTAGTGCAACAAGTTCATATACAGAGTTCTAGATACAAGGCAGATGAGTCCAAAGTGTTCATACTGAGAGCCAGCTACATGGCAGAGTAGTGCAAAATGTCACTATACACCATTCTAGCTACATGGCAGATGAGTCCAAAATGTCTATAGAGTGACGTAGCTACATGGCAGGGTAGTGCAACATTTCCATATACAGAGTTCTAACAAAAAGGCAGATGAGTCCAACTTGTCTATACACAGAGAGGTTGCTACATGGCATAGTACTGCATCATTTCCATATACAGAGTTCTAGCTACATGGTAGACAAGTTCAAAATGTCCAGATACAGAGAGCTAGCTACATGGCAGGGTAGTGCAATTATTCCAAATACAATTTTCTAGCTACAAGGAAGATGAATCCAAGTTGTCTATATG
>NW_006408755.1:981329-986220 GCF_000296735.1 Chrysochloris asiatica
TACAAGGAAGATGAATCCAAGTTGTCTATATGCAGAGAACTAGCTATATGGCAGAGTAGTGCAACATTTCCATATACAGAGTTCTAGTTACATGGCAGATGTGTCCAACGTGTCCATGTACTGAGAGTTAGCTACATGGTAGACAAATCCAACATGTTCATATACGGAAAGCTATGCACTTGGCAGATCAATTCAACATATCCATGTTCAGAGAGCTAGCTACATGGCAGACAATTCCAAAATGTCCATATACAGAGAGTTAGCTACATGGAAGGGTAGTGGAACATTTCCATATACAGAGTTCTAGCTACATGGCAGATGTGTCTAACGTGTCCACATACTGAGAGCTACCTACATGGTAGTCAAGTCCAATATGTTTATATACATGGTACTAGCTACATGGCAGATGAGTCCAACATGTCTATATACTGAGGGTTACCTACACTGCAATTGAGTCCAACATGTTCATATACGGACAGCTAGCTACATGGCAGACAAGTCCAACATGTTCATATACAGAGAGGTAGCTAATTCGCAACATAGTGCAACATTTCCGTATGCAGAGGTTTGATACAAGGCAGATGAGTCCATCTTGTCTATATACAGAGAGCTAATTACATGGCAGGGTAGTGCAACATTTCCATATAAAGAATTCTTGCTCCATGGCAAACGGGTCAAAAGTGTGAATATATTGTGAGCTAGCTACATGGCAGACAAGAACAATATGTTCATATACAGAGAGCTATCTACTTGGCAGATCAGTCCCACTTATCCATTTTTAGAGAGATAGCTACATATCACACAAGTCCAAAATGTCCATATACAGCGAGCTAATTACATGGCAGATAGTGCATCATATTCGTATACAGATTTCAATCTACATGGCTGGTGAGTCCACAGTGTTCATATACTGAGAGCTGGCTACATGGCAGATTAGTCCAAGTTATCCATGCACAGAGAGCTAGCTACAAGTCAGAGAAGTCCGAAGTGTCTGTATACAGAGAGCTAGCTACATGGCAGAGTAGTGCATCATTTTCATAAACAGAGTGCAAGTTACAAGGCAGATGAATCCCAAGTGTTGAATATACTGAGAGCTAGATACATCGCAGAGTAGTCCAACATGTCTATATACAAAGTTCTAGCTACATGGCAGATGTGTACAACGTATCCATATATTGAGAGCTTCCTACATGGCAGACAAGTCCAATATGTTCCTATACAGAGAGCTTCCTACATGGCAGACGAGTCCTAAATGTCAATATAGAGAGAGCTAGCTACATGCAGCGTAGTGCAACATTTCCATATTCAGAGTTCTAAATACAAGGCAGTTGAGTCCAACTTGCCTATATACAGAGAGCTAGATACATGACAGGGTAGCGCAACATTTCCATATAAAGAGTTCTAGCTACATGCAGATGTGTCTAACATGTCCATATACTGAGAGCTACCTACATGGCAGACAAGTTCAATATGTTCATATAAATTGTACTAACTACATGGAAGATGAGTCCAACATGTCCATATACTGAGAGTTACCTACATGGCAATTGAGTCCAACATGTCTATATATATAGAACTAGCTCCCTGGCTGATGAATACAACATGTACATATACTGAGAGCTAGTTACATGGAAGACAAGTCCAACATGTTCATATAAAGTGAGCTAGCTACATGGCAGGGTAGTGCAACATTTCCATAAACAGAGTTCTAGCTCAATGACAGATGTGTCAAACGTGTCAATATACTGAGAGCTAGCTACATGGCAGACAAGTACAATATGTTCATATACAGAGAACTTTACGTGGCATGTCAGTCAAACATATCCATATACAGAGAGCTAGCTACATTTCAGACAAGTACAAAATGTCCATATACAGAGGGCTAGCTACAAGGCAGAGTAATGCATCATTTCCATTTACAGAGTTGAAGCTACATGGAAAATGAGTCCAAATTGTTCATATAATAAGAGCTAGCTACATGGCAGAGTAGTCCAACATGTCCATATACAGAGTTCTAGCTACATGGCAGATGAGTCCAACATGTCCATATACAGAGAGCAAGCCACATGACAGCAAAGTCCAATATGTTCATATACAGAGAGCTACCTACTTAGCAGACCAGTCCAACATATACATGTACAGAGAGCCAGCTACATTGCAGACAAGTTGAAAATGTCCATAAACAGAGAGCTATCTACATAGCAGTGTAGTGCAACATTTCCATATACAGAGTTCTAGCTACATGGCAGATGTTTAAAAAGTGTCCATATACTGAGAGCCAGCTACATGGCAGACAAGTCCAATATGTTCATATACAGAGAGATACCTATTTGTAAGATTAGTCCAACATATCCTTGCACATAGCTAGCTAAATGGCAGACAAATCCAAAATGATGATATACAGAGAGCTACCTACATCGCAAGGTAGTGCAACATTTCCATATACAGAGTTCTAGCTACAAGGGAGATGTGTCCAACTTGTCTATGTACAGAGAGATAGCTATATGCAGAGTAGTGCAACATATACATATACGGAGTTCTAGCTACATGGTAGATGTGTCAAACGTGTCAATATACTGAGAGCTAGCTAAATGCAGACAATGCCAATATGTTCATATACAGAAAGCTACGTAATTGGCAGATCAGTTCAGCATATCCATGTACAGAGAGCTAGCTACATGGCAGACGAATCCAAAATGTCCATATACTGAGAGATAGCTACAGGGCAAGGTAGTGCAACATTTCCATATACAGAGTTCTAGTTGCAAGGCAGATGAGTCCAACTTGTTTATATAAAGATAGCTAGCTTCATGGCACAGTAGTGCAACATTTACATATACAGAGTTCTAGCTACATGGCAGATGTGTTTAACGTGTCCATATACTGAGACCTACCTACATGGCAGAGTACTCCAACATGTCCATATACAGGCTACTAGCTACATGGCAGATGAGTTCAACATGTCCATATACAGGGAGCTAGCTACATGGAGACAAATCCAATATGTTCATATACAGAGAGCTACCAACTTGGTAGATCAGTCCAACATATCCAAGTAGAGAGAGCTAGCTACATGGCAGACGAGTCAAACATGTCCATATACAGAGAGGTAGCTAAATAGCAAGGTAGTGCAAAATTTCCATATACAGTGTTCTAGCTACATGGCAGATGTCTAATGTGTCCACATACAGAGAGCTACCTATGTGCAGACAAGTCTAATATGTTCAGATTCATGGTACTAGATCCATGGCAGATGAGTCCAACATGTCCATATACTGTGACTTACATACTTGGCAATTGAGTTCAAAATGTGTAAATATAGAGGACTATCTCCCTAGCTAAAGAGTCCAACATGTCCATATACTAAGAGCTAGCTACATGGCCGACAGGTCCAATATGTTCCTATACAGAAAGCTAGCTGCATGGCAGGGTAGTGCAACATTTCCATATACAGAGGTCTAGCTACAAGGCACATGAGTCTATCTTGTCTATATACAGAACGCTAACTACATGGCAGGGTAGTGCAGCATTTCTATATACAGAGTTTTTGCTCCATGGCATCCATGTCAAATGTGGCAATATACTGAGAGCTAACTACATGGCAGACGAGTCAAATATGTTTATATACAGAGAGCTATGTACTTGGCAGATCAGTCCAACATAACCATGTACAGAGAGCTAGATACATGGCAGATGAGTCCACAATGTCCATATACAGAGCGCTATCTACATGGCAGTGTAGTGCAACATTTCCATATACAGAGTTTTAACTACATGGTAGAAGTTTCCAACGTGTCCATATACTGAGAGCTAGCTGTATGGCAGATAAGTTCAATATGCTCATACACAGAGAGCTACCTAATTGGCAGATCAGCCAATATATATAAGTATAGAGAGCTAGCTACAAGACATAAGAGTACAAAAAGGCTATATACAGAGAACTAGCTACATAGCAGGCTAGTGCAACAGAATTCTAGCTACAAGGCAGATGAGTCCATCTTGTATATATACAGAGAGCTAAGTACATGTCAGGGTAGAGCAACATTTCCATATACAGAGTTCTAGCTACATGGCAGATATGTACAATGGTTTCATATACTGAGAGATAGCTATTTGTCAGATCAGTCCAAAATATCCATGCACAGAGAGCTTGTGACATGTCAGATGAGTGCAAAATGTCCATATACAGAGAGCTAGCTACATGGCAGGGTGGTGCAACATTTCTATATACTGAGTTCTATCTACATGGCAGTTGTGTCAAATGTGTCAATGTACTGAGAGCAAACTACATGACAGACACGTTTAATATGTTCATATACAGAAAGCTACCAGCTTGGCAGATCAGTCCTACATATCCATGTACAGAGATGTAGCTAATTAGCAGAGGAGTCCAAAATGTCCATATACATAGGGCTATCTACATGACAGGGTAGAGCAACATTTCCATATAGAGAGTCCAAGCTACATGGCAGATGTGCAAAACGTTCCTATATACTGAGAGGTAGCTACATGGCATACCAGTCCAATATGTTCATATACAGAGAGCTGCCTACTTAGCACATCTGTCCAACATATCCATGTACAGAGAACTAGCTACATGGCGTATGAGTCCAAAATGTCAATATACAGAGAGCTAGCTACATGGCAGGGTAGTGGAACATTTCCATATACAGAGTTCTAGCTACATGGCAGATGTTTCTAATGTGTATATATACTGAGAACTAGCTACATGATAGAGTAGTCCAACATGTCCATATAGAGGCTACCAGCTACAAAGCAGATGAGTCCAACATGTACATATACAGGGAGCTAGCTACATGGCAGACAAGTCCAATATGTTCATATACAGAGAGCTAATTACTTGGCAGATCAGTCCAACATATCCATGTAC
>NW_006408755.1:986320-994570 GCF_000296735.1 Chrysochloris asiatica
TCATATACAGAGAGCTAATTACTTGGCAGATCAGTCCAACATATCCATGTACAGAGAGCTAGCTACATGGCAGACAAGTCCAAAATTTCCACGTACAGGGAGCTAGCTACATGGCAGGGTGGTTTAACATGTTCATATACAGAGTTCTAACTACAAGGCAGATGAGTACAACTTGTCTATGTACAGAGAGCTAACTAAATGGCAGTGTAGTGAAACATTTTCATATACAGAGTTCTAGCTACATGGCGGATGTGTCCAAGGTTTCCATATATTGATTGCCAGCTACATGGCAGACAAGTCCCATATGTACCTACTTGGCAGAGCATTCCAACATATCCATATACTGAGAGCTAGCTACAGGGCAGATCAGTAAAAAATATCCATGCACAGAGAACTAGCTACATGGCAGAGTAATCCAATATGCCCATATACAGGCTACTAGCTACCGGGCAGATGAGTCCAACATGTCCATATACTGAGAGTTAGCTACATGGCAGTATAGTGCAACATTTCCATATACAGAGTTCTAGCTGCAAGGCAGATGTGCCCAACATGTCCATATACTGAGAGCTAGCTACAAGGCAGATCAGTCCATAATATCCATGCACAGAGAGCTAGGTACATGTATGACAAGTTCAAAGTGTCCTTATAGAGAGAGCTAGCTACATGGCAGAGTAGGGCATCATTTCTATATACAGAGTTCAAACTACATGGCAGATGAATCCAAAATGTTCATATGCTGAGAACTAGTTACATGGCAAAGTAGTCCAACATGTCCATATACAGAGTTCTGTCTCCAAGGCAGATCTGTCCTACGTGGCCATATACTGAGAGCTAGCTACATGGCAGACAAGTCCAATATGTTCATATACAGAGAGATTGTTACATGGCAGGTTACTGCAACATTTCCATACACAGAGGTTTCGCTACACAGCAGATGAATCCATCTTGTCTATATACAGATAGTTAACTACATGGCAGGGTAGTGTAAAATTTCCATATACAGAGTTCTAGCTCCATGGCAGATGTGTCAAATGTGTCAATATACTGAGAGGTAACTACATGGCAGACAAGTACAATATGTTCATACACAGAGAGTTAACTTCTTGGCAGCTCAGTCCAACATATCCATATACAGAGGGAGAGCTACATGGCAGAGTAATGCATCATTTCCATATACAGAGTTCTTGCTACAAGGCAGATGAGTCCAACTTGTCTATTTACAGATAGTTAGCTACATGGCAGAGTGGTGCAACATATTCATATACAGATTTCTAGCTACATGGCAGATGTGCCAAAAGTGTCAATATATTGAGAGCTAGATACATGGCAGACAAGTCCAATATGTTCATATACAGAGAGCTACCTACTTGGCACATCAGTCCAACATATCCATGAATAGAGAGCTAGCTACATGGCAGATGAGTCCAAAATGTACAGATACAGAGAGCTACCTACATGGCAGGGTAGTGCAACATTTCCATATACAGAGTTCTAGCTACATGGCAGATGTGTCAAATGCGTCAATATACTGAGAGGTAGCTACATGGCAGACAAATCCAATATGTTCATGTACAGAGAGCTACCTACTTGGAAGATCAGTCCAACATATCCATGTACAGAGAGCTAGCTACATGGCATACGAGTCCAAAATACTCATATACAGACAGCTGGCTAAATGGAAGTGAAGTGCATCATTTCCAAATGCAGAGTTCTAGCTACATGGCAGATGTTTACAATGTGTCCATATATTGAGAGCTTACTACGTATCAGACGAGTCCAAAATGTCCATATACAGAGAGCTAGCTACATGGCAGGGTAGTGCATCATTTCCATATACAGAATTCAAGCTACATGGCAGATGAGTCCAATGGGTTCATATAATGAGAGCTAGCTACATGGCAGAGTAGTTCAACATGTCCAATACCAGGGTACTAGCTAAAAGGAAGATGAGTCCAACATGTCCATAATCTGAGAGCTAGCTACATGGCAGAGTAGACCAACATGTCCATATACAGAGTACTAGCTACATGGCAGATAAGTACAACATGTCCATATACTTAGAGCTAGCTACATGGCAGACAAGTCCAATATGTTCATATACAGAGAGCTACCGACTTGGCAGATCAGTCCAACATATCCATGTACAGAGAGCTAGCTAAATGGCAGAAGAGTCCAAAATGTCCATATACAGAGAGCTAGCTACATGGCAGGATAGTCAAACATTTCCATATACAGTGTTTTAGCTATAATGCATATGAGTCCAACTCCTCAATATACAAAGAGCTAGCTACATGGCAGTGTAGGACAACATTTCCATATACAGGGTACTAGCTACATGGCAGACAAGTCCAATATATTCATATACAGAGAGCTACTTCCTTGGTAGATCAGTTCAACATATCCATGTATAAAGAGCTAGATGCATGGCATACGACCAAAATATCTCCATGTATAGAGAACTATCTACATGGCAGAGTAGTCCAATGTGTCCATATACATGTTACTAGCTGCAAGGCTGATGAGTCCAACTTGTCTATATACAGAGAGCTAGCTACATGGCAGAGTAGGGCATCATTTCCATATACACAGTTCAAGCTACATAGCAGATAATTCCAAAGAGTTCAAATAATTAGAAAAATCTACAAGGCAGAGTAGTTCAACATGTCCATATACAGTGTACTAGCTACATGGAAGATGAGTCCAACATGTCCATATATTGAGAGCTATCTACATGGCAGACAAGTCCAATATGTCCATATACAGAGAGCTAACTACATGGAAGGGTAGTGCAACAATTCCATATGCAGAGTAGTTCAACATGTCCATATACAGGGTACTAACTACATGGTAGGTGAGTCCAACACATCCATAAACTGAGAGCTATCTACATGGCAGAAAAGTCCAATACGTCCATATACAGAGAGATAGCTACATGGCTGAGTAGTGCAACATTTCATATACAAAGTTCTAGCTACAATGCAGATGAGTCCAACTTATATATACAGAGAGCTGGCTACATGTCAGAGTAGGGCAATATGTCCATATACAGAATTCTAGCTACATGGCAGAAGTGTCCAACGTGTCCCTATATTGAGAGATAGGTACATAGCAGTGTAGTTCAACATGTCCATATACAGGGTACGAGGTACATGTCAGATGAGTACAACATGTCCATATACAGAGAGCTAGCTACATGGCAGAAAACTCCAATGTGTTCATATACTGAAAACTACCTACTTGGCAGATCCATCCAACATACCCATATACAGAGAGATAGTTAAATGGCAGAGATGTCCAAAATGTCCATGTACAGAAAGCTAGCTACATGGTAGGGTAGTCCAACATGTCACTATACAGGGTACTAGCTTCAAGGCAGGTGAGTCCAACTTGTTCATATACTGAGAGCTAGCTGCATGGCAGAGTAGTCCAACATGTCCATATACAAGGTCCTAGCTACAAGGCAGATGAGTCAAACTTGTGTATATACAGAGAGCTAGCTACAAGGCAGAGTAGTGCATCATTTCCACATACACAGTTCAAGACATATGGCAGATGAGTCCAAAGTGTTCATATACTGAGAGCTATCTACAGGGCAGAGTAGGGAAACATGTCCATATACAGGGTACTAGCTCCATGGCCGATGAGTCCAATATGTCCATATACTGAGAGCTAGCTACATGGCAAACATGTCCAATATGTTCATATATAGAGAGCCAGCTACATGGCAGAGTAATGAAACATTTCCATATATAGAGATCTAGCTACAAGACAGATGAGTCCAACTTGTCTATATACAGAGAGCTGGCTTCATGGCAGAGTAGGGCAACATTTCCATATACATAGTTCTAGCTACATGGCAGATGTGTCCAACGTGTCCATATACTGAGAGCTAGCTACATAGCAGAGTAGTTCAACATGTCCATATACAGTGTAGTAGTTACATGTCAGATGAGTCTAATATGTCCATATACTGAGAGATACCTACATGGCTGACAAGTCCTATATGTTCATATTCAAAAAACTAACTTCTTGGCAGATCAGTCCAACAAAACCATGTACAGAGAGCTACCTACATGGCAGATGAGTCCAATATGTCCATATACAGAGTAATAGCCATGGTAGAGTAATACCACATGTCCATATACTGGGTACTAGCTTCAAGGCAGATGAATCCAACTTGTCCATATACTGAGAGCTCGCTGCATGACAGAGTATTCTAACATGTCCATATACAGGGTCCTAGCTACAAGGCAGATGAGTCTAACTTGTTTTTATACAGAGAGCTAGCTACAAGATAGAGTAGTGCATCATTTCCACATACACAGTTCAAGCCACATGGCAGGTGAGTACAAAGCATTCATATACTGAGAGCTATCTACATTTCAGAGTAGTGCAACATGTCCATATACAGTTTACTATCTCCATGGCAGATTAGTCCAACATGTCCATATACTGAGAGCAAGATTCATTGCACATATGTCCAATATGTTCATATACAGAGAGCGAGTTACATGGCAGGTTAGTGCAACATTTCCATATACAGAGTTCTAGCTACAAGGTAGATGAGTCCAACCAGTCTGTATACAGAGAGCTGGCTACATGGCAGAGTAGTTCAACATATCTATATATAAAGTTCTAGCTACATGACAGATGTGTCCAAAGTGTCCCTATACTGCAAGCTAGCTATATGGAAGAAAAGACCAATATGTTCATATACACAGAGCTACCTCCTTGGCATATCAGTCCAACATATCCATGTACAGAGAGATAGATACATGGCAGGTGATCCCAAAATGTCCATATACAGAAAGCTAGCTACATGGCAGAGTAGTCCAACATTTCCATATACAGGTTACTAGCTGCAAGACAGATTAGTCCAACTTGTCTATATACAGAGACTTAGCTACATGGAGGAGTAGGGCATCATTTTCATATACACAGTTCAAGCTACATGGCAGTTGAGTCCAGCTTGTCTATATACAGAGAGCTCGCTACATGGCAGAGTAGTGCATCATGTCCATATACAGTGTACTATCTACATGACAGATGTGTCCAACGTGTCCATATAAAGAGAGCTAGCTGTGTGACAGAGTAGTGCAACATGCCCATATACAGAGTACTAGCTACATGTTAGATGAGTCCAATATGTCCATATAATGAGAGCTAGCTACATGGCAGACAAGTCCGTAATGTTCATACACAGAGAGCTAGCTACATGGCAGGGTAGTGCCATATTTCCATATACAAAGTTCTAGCTAAATGTTAGATAAGTCCAATATGTTCATATACAGAAATCTACCTACTTGACAGATCAGTCCAACATATCCATGTACAGAGAACTACCTAGATGGCAGACAAGTCCAAAATATACATATACAGAGAGCTAGCTACATAGCAGAGTACTCCAACATGTCCATATACAGGATACTAGCTACAAGACAGATGAGTACAACTTGTCCATATACTGAGAGCAAGCTACATGGCAGAGAAGTTCGACATGCCCATATACAGTTTACTAGCTACATGGCAGATGAGTCCAACATGTCCATATACTGAAAGCTAACTTCATGGCAGAAAAGTCCAATAAGTTCATATAAAGAGAACTAGCTACATGGCAGAGTAGTGCTACATTTCCATATAAAGAGTTCTAACTACAAGGCAGATGAGTCCAACTTGTCTATATACAGTAAACAGGCTACATGGCAGAGTAGTGCAACATTTACATACACAGAGATCTTGTTACATGGCCAATGTGTCCAACGTGTCCATGTACTTAGAGCTAGATACATGGCAGACAAGTACAATATGTTCATATAAAGAGAGCTACCTCCTTGGCAGATCAATCTAACATATCCATGTACAGAGAGCTAGCTACATGGCAGGCGAGTCTAAAATGTCCATATAAAAAGAGCTAGCTACATTGCAGAGAAGTGGAACATTTCCATATACAGAGTTCTAGCTACAAGACAGATGATTCCAATTTGTCTATATACAGAGAGCTGGCATCATGGCAGAGTAGGACATCATGTCCATATACAGAATTCTAGCTACATGGCAGATGTGTCTAACGTGTCCATATACTGAGAGCTAGCTACATAGCAAAGTAGTTCAATATGTCCATATACAGAGTGCTAGCTACATGTCAGATGAGTCTAACATGTCCATATATTGAGAAGTAATATATGGCAGACAACGCCAATATGTTGACATACAGAAAACTAACTACTTGGCAGATCAGTTCAACATATCCATTTACAGAGAGCTAGCTGCATGGCAGACAAATCCAAATTGTCCTTATACAGAGAGTTAGCTACATGGTAGAGAACTCAAACATGTCCATATACAGGGTACTAGCTTCACAGCAAATGAGTCCAACTTGTCCATATACTGAGAGCTAGCAACATGGCTGAGTAGTCCAACATGTCCATATACAGGGTCCTAGCTACAAGGCCAATGAGTCTAACTTGTGTATTACAGAGAACTAGCTGCATGGCAGAGTAGTGCAACTTGTCCAAATACAGGTACTAGCTACATGGCAGGTGAGTCCAAATTGTCTATATACAAATAGCTAGCTACATGGCAGAGTAGTGCATCATTTCCTTATACACAGTTCAAGCCACATGTCAGATGAGTCCAAAGTGTTCATATACTGAGAGCTAGCTACATGGTAGAGTAGTCCAACAGGTTAACATAAAGAGTACTAGCTACATGGCAGACATGTCCAATATGTTCATATACATAAAGCTAGCTACATGGAAGTGTAGTGCCACATTTCCATATACAGAGTTCTAGCTAAATGGCAGACAAGTCCAATATGTTCATATACAGAAAACTACCTACTTTCCAGATCAGTCCAACATATCCATTTACAGAGAGCTAGCTAGATGGCAGAAGAGTCCAAAATGTCCATATACAGAGAGCTAGCTACATAGCAGAGAAGTCCAAAGTGTACATATACAGGGTACTAGCTACAAGGCAGATGAATCCAACATGTCCACATACTGAGAGCTAACTACATGGTAGACAAGTGCAACAAGTTCATACAAAGAGAGATAGCTACATGGCAAAGTAGTGAAACATTTCCATATACAGAGTTCTTGCTACAAGGCAGATGAGTCCAACTTGTCTATATACAGTGAGCAGGCTACATGGCAGAGTAGTGCAACCTTTACATACACAGAGTTTTTGTTACATGGCCACTGTGTCCAACGTGTCCATGTAATTAGAGCTAGATACATGGCAGACAAGTTCAATATGTTCATATACAGAAAGCTACATCCTTTGAAAATCACTATAACATATCCATGTACAGAGTGCTAGACACATGACAGACATGTCCAAAATGTCCATATACAAGGAACTAGCTACATAGCAGAGTAGTCCAACATGTCCATATACAGGTTATCAGCTACAAGGCAGATGAGTCCAACTTGTCTATGTTCTAGCGACATGGCAGAGTAGGCCATGATTTCCATATACAGAGTTCAAGTTACATGGCAGATGACTCCAAAGTGTTCATATACTTAAAGCAATCTACATGGCAGAGTAGTGCAACATGTCCATATACAGGGTTCTAGCTACATGGGAAATGAGTCCAACATGTCCATATACTGAGAGCTAACTACATAGCAAACAAGTCCAATATGTTCATATACAGAGAGCTAGCTACATGGCAGAGTAGTGGAACATTTCCATATACAAAGTCCTAGCTACAAGGCAAATGAGTCCAACTTGTCTATATACCCAGTACTGCCTACATGGCATAGTCGGGCACCATTTCCGTATACAGAGTTCTAGCTACATGGCAGATGTGTCCAAAGTGTCCATATACTGAGAGCTAGTTAAATAGCAGGGTAGTTAAAAAAGTCCATATGCAGTGTACGAGCAACATTTCAGATGAGTCCAACACGTCTATATACTGAGAACTAGTTACATAGCAGAGTAGTTCAACATGTCCATATACAGCGTTGTAGCTACAAAGCAGATAAATCCAACTTGTCTATATACAAAGAGCTAGCTACATGGCAGACAAGTCCAATATATTCATATACAGAGAGCTACCTACTTGGCAGATCAGTCCACTATATCCATGTACAGAGAGCTGGCTACATGGCATACGGGTCCAAAACATCTATAAACAGAAAGCTGGCTACATGGCAGGGTAGTGCAACATTTTCTTATACAGAGTTCTAGCTACATGTTAGATGAGTCCAACTTGTCTATGTAGAGAGGGCTAGCTACATTGCA
>NW_006408755.1:995199-998180 GCF_000296735.1 Chrysochloris asiatica
ATGGCAGATGCGTACAAAGTGTTCATAAACTGAGAGATATCTACATGGCAGAGTAGTGCAACATGTCCATATACAGGGTACTAGCTCCATGGCAGATGAGTTCAACATGTCCATGTACAGACAGCTAGATACATGGCAGACAAGTCCAATATGTTCATATACAGAGAGCTAACTACATCACAAAGTAGTGCAACATTTCCATATACAGAATTCTAGCTATAGGGCAGATGAGTCCAACTTGTCTATATACAGAGAACTGGCTACATGGCAGCGTAGTGCAACATGTACAAATACAGAGTTCTAGCCACATGGCAGATGTGTCGAAAGTTTCCTTATACTGTGAGCTAGGTATATAGCAGACAAGCCCACTATGTTAATATACAGAGAGCTACCTCTTTGTCAGATAAGTGCAACATATCCATTTACAGAGAGCTATATACATGGCAGACTAGTCTAAAATGCCCATTTACAGAGAGCTAGGTACATGGCAGAGTAGTCCATCATGTCCATATGCAGGGTACTAGAAACAAGGCAGATGAGTCCAACTTGTCTATATACAGAGAGCTAGCTGCATGGCAGAGTAGTGCATCGTTTCCATTTGCAGAGTTCAAGCTACATGGCAGATGAGTCCAAAGTGTTCATATAATTAGAGCAATCTACATGGCGGAGTACTACAACATGTCCATATACAGGGTACTAGCTACATGGAAGATGAGTCCAACAAGTCCATATACTGAGAGCTAGCTACATGGAAGACAAGTCCAATATGTTCGTATACAGAGAGCTAGCTACAAGTCAGAGTAGTGCAAAATTTCTATATACACAGTTCAAGCTACATGACAGATGAGTCCAAAGTGTTCATACACTGAGAGATAGCTACATGGCACAGTACTCCAACATGTCCATATAAAGAGTGCTAGCTACATGGCAGACAAGTCCAATATGAACATATACAGAGAGCTACCTACTTGGCAGATCAGTCCAACATATCCATGTACAGAGATCAGGCTACATGGCAGACAATTCCAACATGTTCATATACAGAGAGCTAGCTACATAGCAGGTTAGTGCAAGATTTCCATATACAGAGTTGTAGCTAAAAGGAAGATGAGTCCAACTTGTCCATATACTGAGACCTACCTACATGTCAGACGAGTCCAAAATGTCCATATACAGAGAGCTAGCAAAATGGCAGTGTAGTGCATCATTCCCATCTACAGAGTTCAAACTACATGCAAGATGAGTCCAAAGTGTCCATATACTGAGAGCAAGCTACATGGCAAAGTAGATCAGGATGCCCATATACAGGGTACTAGCTACATGGCAGATGAGTCCAACATGTCCATATAATGAGCGCTAGCTACATGGCAAACAAGTCCAATATGTTCATATACATAGAGCTAGCTACATGGCAGGGTCGTGCAACATTTCCATATACAGAGTTCTAAGAACAAGGCAGACAAGTCCAACTAGTCTATATATAGAGAACTAGCTACATAGAATGATATTCAACATTTCCATATGCAGGGTTCTAGCTACAAGGCAGATGAGTCCAACTTGTCTATAATCAGAGAGCTACCTACATGGCAGAGTAGGGCATCATTTCCATACACAGAGTTCAAGCTACATGGCAGATGATTCCAAAGTGTTCATACACTTAGAGCAATCTACATGGCAATGTAGTGCAACATGTCCATATACAGGTGCTAGCTACATGGGAAATGACTCCAACATGTCCATATACTGAGAGCTAACTACATAGCAGACAAGTCCAATATGTTCATGACAGAGTAGTGGAACATTTCCATATGTAGAGTCCTAGCTACAAGGCAGATGAGTCCAACTTGTCTATATACCCAGTACTGGCTACGTGGCATAGTCGGGCAACATTTCCGTATACAGAGTTCTAGCTACATGGCAGATGTGTCCAAAGTGTCCATATCCTGAGAGCTAGTTAAATAACAGGGTAGTTAAACAAGTCCATATACAGTGTACTAGCTACATTTCAAATGAGTCCAACATGTCCATATACTGAGAGCTAGTTACATAGCAGAGTAGTTCAACATGTCCATATACAGTGTTGTAGCTACAAAGCAGATGAGTCCAACTTGTCTATATACAAAGAGGTAGCTACATGACAGAGTAGTGCATCATTTCCACATATACAGTTCAAGCCACATGGCAGATGAGTCCAAAATGTTCATATACTGAGAGATAGCTACATGGCAGAGAAGCCAAACATTTCCATATAAAGAGTACTAGCTACATGGCAAACAAGTCCAATATGTTCATATACAGAAAGCTACCTACTTGGCAAATCAGTCCACTATATCCATGTACAGAGAGCTGGCTACATGGCATATGAGTCCAAAACATCTATATACAGAAAGCTGGCTACATGGCAGGGTAGTGCAACATTTTCTTATACAGACTTCTAGCTACATGTTAGATGAGTCCAACTTGTCTATGTAGAGAGGGTTAGCTACATTGCAGAAAAATACAACATTACCATATACAGAGATCTAGCTACATGGCAGATGATTTCAAAGTGTTCATATACTTAGGCAAATCTACATGGCAAAGTTCTAGCTACATGGCAGATGTGTCCAAGGTGTCGATATACTGAGAGCTAACTACATGGCAGACAAGTCCAATATGTTCATATAGAGAGCTAACTAATTTGCACTTAGTCCAACAACTTCATGTACAGAGAGCTAGCTACATAGCAGATGAGTCCAAAATGTCCATATATGTGTAGCTAGACACATTGCAGGGAAGTGCTATATTTCCATATACAGAGTTCTAGCTACCAGGCTCATGAGTCCAATGAGTCCATGAACAGAGAGCTAGCTACATGGCAGACGAGTTCAAAATGTCCATATACAGAGAGCTAACTACATGGCAGAGAAGTGCAACATTTCCCTCTACAGAGTTCTAGCTACGTGGCAGATGTGTCCATATACTGAGAGCTAGCTACATGG
>NW_006408755.1:999262-1006422 GCF_000296735.1 Chrysochloris asiatica
CTCCCTGGCTGATAAGTCCAACATGTTTATATGCCGACAGCTAGCTATATGGCAGACAAGTCCAATATGTTCATATACAGCGAACTACCTAATTGGCAGATCAGTCCAACATATCCATATACAGAGAGCTAGCTACTTTGCCGACGAGTTCAAAATGTCCATATACAGAGAGCTAGCTACATGGTAGGGTAGTGCAACATTTCCATATACAGAGTTCTAGCTAATAGGCTGATGAGTCCAACGTGTCCATATACTGAGAGCTACGTACATGGCAGAAAAGTCCAATATGTTCATATACAGAGTGCTACCTACTTGGCAGATCAGTCACACATATCCATGTACAGAGAGCTAGCTACATGGCAGATGACTCCAAAATGTCCATATACAGAGAGCTAGCTACGTGGCAGGGTAGTGCACCATTTCTACATACAGAGTTCTAGCTACAAGGTAGATGAGTCCACCTTATTTATATACAGGGTTGTGCAACAATTCCATATACAGATTTCTAGCTACATGGCAAATGTGTCTAACGTGTCCATGTACTGGGAGCTAATTACATGGCAGATAAGTCCAATATGTTCATATACAGAGAGCTAACTACATGGCAGGGTAGTGCAACATTTCGATATACTGAGATTTATCTACATGGCAGATGTTTAAAATGTGTCATTATACGGAGAGCAAGCTACATGGCAGACAAGTCCAATATGTTCATATACAGAGAGCTACCTTCTAGGCATATCAGTACTACATATCCATGTACAGACATGTAGCTACATAGCAGACAAGTCCAAAATGTCCATATACAGAGGGCTCGCTACATGGCTGGGTAGTGCAACAATTCCATATAAAGAGTTCTAGATATGTGGCAGATGTGTCCAACGTGTCCATATACTGTTTGCTAGCTACATGGCATACAAGTCCAATGTGTTCATATACAGACAGCTACCTACTTGGCAGATCAGTCCAACATATCCATGCACAGAGAACTAGCTACATGTCAGACAAGTCCAAAAAGTCCATATAAAGAGACCTAACTACATGACAGAGTAGTGCCTCGTTTCCAAATATAGAGTTCTAACTACAAGGCAGATGAGTCCAACTTGTGTATACAAAGAGAGCTAACTACATGGAAGGGTAGTGCCACATTTCCATATACAGAGTTCTAGCTACATGGCAGATGTGTCCAACGTGTACATATACTGAGAGCTTGCTACATGTCAGACGAGTCCAAAATGTCAATGAACAGAGAGATAGCTACATGTCTGAGTAGTGCATCATTTCCATATACAGAGTTCAATCTACATGGCAGATGAGTCCCAAGTGTACATATGCTGAGAACTAGCTACATCACAGAGTAGTCCAATGTGTCCAAATACACAGTTCTAGCTACATGGCAGATGTGTCCAACATGTTCCTATACTGAGAGCTAGCTACTTGGCAGACAAGTAAAATATGTTCCTATACAGAGAGCTACATACATGGCAGATCATTACAGCATATCCATGTATAGAGAGTTAGCTACATGTCAGAAAAGTACAAAATGTTCATATACAGAGAGCCAACTACAGGCAGGGTAGTGTAACATTTCCATATACAGAATTCTAGTTACAAGGCAGATGAGTCTAATGTGTCCATATATTGAGAATTAGCTACATGACAGAGTAGTGCATCATGTCCATATACTGGGTACTAGCTACATGGCAGATGAGTCCAACATGTCCATATACTGAGAGCTAACTGCGTGCAAAAAAGTCCAATATGTTCATATAGAGAGAGCTAGCTACAGGCAGGGTAGTGCAACATTTCTATATACTGAATTCTAGCCAAAAGGCAAATGAGTCCAACATGTTCATATACTGAGAGCTAGCTACATGGCACACAAGTCCGATATGTTCATATTCAGAAAGCAACCTACTTGGCAGATCAGACCAACATATCCAAGTACAGAGAGCTAGTAACATGGCATACGATTCCAACATGTCCATATACTGAGAGTTTACTACATGGCAAATGAGACCAACTTGTGTATATATAGAAGACTCGCTTCCTGGCTAATGAGTCCAACATGTCCATATACTGAGAGTTAACTACATGGCAGACAAGTCCAATATATTTATATACAGAGAGTTAGCTACATGGCAGGGTAGTGAAACATTCCCATATACAGAGTTCTAGCTACAGGGCAGATCTGTCCAACATGTCCATGTACTGACAGCTAGCTACATGGCAGACAAGTCCAATATGTTCATATACAGAGAGTTACCTACTTGGCAAATCTATCCAATATATCCATGTACAGATAGCTAGCTACATGGTAGATGATTCCAAAATGTCCATATACAGAGAGCTAGCTACATGGCAGAGTAATGCAACATTACCATATACAGAGTTTTAGCTACATGGCAGATTTGTCCAAAGTATCCATATACTGTGAGCTACCTACATGGCAGATCAGTCCAACATGTCCATATACTGAGTGCTAGCTGAATGGCAGAAAAGTCCAATATGTTCATATACATGGAAATACCTATTTGGCAGATCAATTCAACATATCCATGTACAGAGAGCTAGCTACATGGCAGAACAGTCCAAAATGTCCATATACAGAGAGGTAGCTACATCACAGTATAGTGCAACAATTCCATATACAGATTTCTAGCTACATGGCAGATGTGTCAAATGTGTCAATATGTGGAGGTCAAGCTACATGGCAGACAGGTCCAATATGTTCATATACAGAGAGCTACCATCTTGGCAGATACGTCCTACATATCCATGTACAGAGATGTAACTACATAGCAGAAAAGTCCAAAATGTCCATATACAGAGGGCTAGCTACATGGCAGGATCGTACAACATTTCTATATACAGAGTTCTAGATACTAGGCAGAAGAGTCCAACTTGTCTATATACAGAGATCTAGCTGCATGGCAGACAAGTCCAATATGTCCAAATACAGAGAGCTACATACTTGGCAGATAATTCCTACATATTCATGTACAGAGAACTAGCTACATGGCAGACAAGTCCAAAATGGCCATATACAGAGGGCTAGCAACATGGCAGGGAAGTGCAATATTTCCATATACAGAGTTCAAACTACAAGGCAAATGAGTCCAGTTTGCCTATATACAGTGAGCTAGCTACAAGGCAGAGCAGAGCAAGATTCCCATATAAAGAGTTCTTGCTACATGGCAGAAGTGTCCAACATATCCACATACTGAGAGCTAGCTACATGGCAGACAAGTCCAATATGTTCATATAAAGAGAGCTAACTACTTGGCAGATCAGTCAATCATATCCATGTTCAGAGAGCTAGCTACATGCCAGAGGAGTCCAAAATATCCATATACAGAGTGCTATCTACATGGCAGAATTGTGCAACATTTCCATGTACTGTGTTCTAGCTATATGGCAGATGTGTCCAACATGTCCATATACTGAAAGCAAGCTACTTGACAGACAAGTCCAATATGTTCATATATAGGGAGCTACCTACTTGACAGATCATTCCAACATATCCATGTTCAGAGAGCTAGCTACGTGGCAGACGAGTCCAAAATGTCCATATACAGTGAACTAACTACATGGCAGGGTAGGGCAACATTTCCATATACAGAGTTCTAGCTAGATAGCAGCTGTGTCCAACGTGTCCATATACTGAGAGCTACCTACATGGCTGACAAGGACATTATGTTCATATATCAGACAACTACCTACTTGGGAGATGAGTACAACATATTCATGTACAGGAGCTAGCTACATGGCAGATGAATCCAAAATGTCCATATACTGAGACCTTGCTACATGGCAGGGTAGTGCAACATGTCCATATATAGAGTTCTATCTTAAAGGTAGATTAGTCCAGCTTGTCTATATACAGAGAGCTAGCTATATGGCAGCGTAGTGCAACATGTCCATATACACAGTTCAAGCTATATGGCAGATGAGTCCAAAGTGTTCATATACTGACAGCTAGTTATATGGCAGAGTAGTCCAACATGTCCATATACACAGTTCAAGCTACATGGAAGATCAGTCCAAAATGTTCATATACTGACAGCTAGTTACATGGCAGAGTAGTCCAACATGTCCATATACAGAGTTCTAGCTACATGGCAGATGTGTCCAAGGTGTCCATATACTGTGAGCTAGCTACATGTTAGACAAATTCAATACGTTGATATACAGAAAGCAACTTACTTGGGAGATCAGTCCAACATATACATGTACAGAGAGTTAGCTACATGACAAATGAGACTATAATGTCCATATACCGAGAGCTAGCTACATGGCAGTGTAATGAAATATTTCCATATACAGAGTTCTAGTTACATGGCGGATGTGTCAAACGTGTCCCTATACTGAGAACTACCTACATGGCAGACAAGTCCAATGTGTTCATATTCAGAGAGCTACTTATTTGGTAGATCAGTCAATCATATCAATATACAGTGACCTAGCTACATGGCAGCGGAGTCCAATATGTCCATATACAGAGAGCTAGCTACATGGCAGGGCAGTGCAACATTTCCATATACAGAGTTCTAGGTACAAGGCAGATGACTCCTACTTGTCTATATACAGAGAGTTAGCTATATGGCAGGGTAGTGCAACAATTCCATGTACAGAGTTCTAGCCACATGGCGGATGTGTCTAATGTGTCCATGTAATGAGATCTAAATACATGGCAGACAAGTCGAATATGTTCATATACAGAGAGCTACCTACAGGGCATTGTAGTGCAACATTTCTATATACTGAGTTCTATATACATGGCAGATGTGTCAAACATGTCAATATACTGAGAGCAAGCTACATGGAAGACAAGTACAATATGTTAATATACAGAGAGCTATCTGCTTGGCAGATCAGTACTACATATCCATGTAGAGAGATGGAACTTCATAGCAGACTAGTCCAAAATGTCCATATAAAGAGTGCTAGCTACATGGCAGTGTGGTGCAACCTTTCCATATACAGAGTTCTAGCTACATGGCAGATGTGTCAAACATGTCAATATACTGAGTTCTAGCTACTTGGCAGACAAGTCCAATATGTTCATAAAAAGAGAGCTACCTACTTGGCAGATCAATCCAACATATCCATATACTGACAGCTAGCTACATGGCAGATCAGTCCAAAATATCCATTCACAGAGAGCTAGCTACATGTCAGATGAGCCCAAAATGTCCATATACATAGAGCTAACTATATGGTAATGTAGTTCATCAATTCCATATACAGAGTTCAAGCTACAAGGTAGATGAGTCCACAGTGTTCATATATTGAGAGCTAGCTACATGGCAGATGAGTCCAACATGACCATATACTGAAATCGACTTACATGGCAGACAAGTCCCATATGTTCATATACAGAGAGCTGCCTACTTGGTAGATCAATCCAACATATCCATGAACAGAAAGCAAGCTTCATGGCAGATGAGTCTAAAATGTCGATATAGAGTTAGCTAGTTACATGGCAGGGTAGTGCAACATTTCCATATACAGAGTTTTAACAACAAAGCAGATGAGTCCAACTTGTCTATATACAGAGAGGTAGCTACATGGCAGACAAGTCCAATATATTCATATATAGAGAGTGACCTAATTGGCAGATCAATCTAACATATCTGTATACTGAGAGCTAGCTACATGGCAGACGAGTCCAAAATGTCCATGTACAAAGAGCTAACTACATGGCAGAGAAATGCAACATTTCCATATACAGAGTTCTAGCTACATAGCAGATGTGTTCAACGTGTCCATATATTGAGAGCTAGCTATATGGCAGAAAAGTTCAATATGTCCATATAATGAGAGCTACCTACTTGGCAGATCAGTACAACATATCCATGTACAGAGAGCTAGCTACATGGCAGACAAGTCCAAAATGTCCATATACAGAGAGCTAGCTACATGGCAGGTTACTGCAACATTTCCATATACAGAGTTCTTGCTACATGGTAGATGTGTCGCACATGTCCATATACTGAGAGCTACCCACGTGACAGAAAAGTCCAATATGTCGATATAATGAGAGCTAGCTACGTGGCAGGGTAGTGCACCATGTCCATATACAGAGTTCTAGATGCAATGCCAATGAGTCCAACTTGTCTGTATACAGAGAGCTATCTACATGGCAAAGTAGTGCAACATTTCCATATACAGAGTTCTAACTACATGGCAGATGTATCCAACAGATCCATACACTGAGAGCTAGCTATATGGCATATCAGTCCAAAATATCCATGCACAGAGAGCTTGCTACATGTCAAACAAGTCCAAAGGGTTCATATACAAAGAGCTAGCTACATGGCAGTGTACTGCATCATTCCTTATACAGAGTTTAAGCTACAAGGCAGATGAGTCCAAAGTGTTCATATACTGAGAGCTAGCTACATGGCAGAGTAGTGCAACATGTCCATATACAGCATTCTACCTTCATGGTAGATGTGTCCATATACTGAAAGCTAGCTACATGCCAGACAAGTCCAATATGTTGATATATAGAGAGCTACTTAATTGACATATCAGCCCAACATATCCATGTACAGAGAGCGAGCTACGATTCCGAATAGTCCTAAATGTCCATATACACAGAGATAGCTACATGGCAGGGTAGTTCATCATTTTCATATACAGAGTTCAACCTAGCAGGAAGATGAGTCCAACGTGTCCATATACTGAGAGCTAGCTACATGTTAAACGAGTCCAAAATATCCATGCACCGAGAGTTAGCTACATGGCAGAGTAGAGCATCATTTCCATATAGAGAGTATAAGCACCATGGTAGATGAGTCCAGTGTTCATATACTGAGAGCTAGCTACATCACAGAGTAGTTCAAACTGTCTAAATACAGAGTTCTAACTACATGCCAGATGAGTCCAATGTGTCCATATACTGAGAGCTACTTACATGGCAAAACCGTCCAATATGTTCATATACAGAAAGCTACCTACTTGGCAGATCAGTCCAACATATCCATGAACAGAGAGCTAGCTACATGGGAGACGAGTTCAAAATGTCCACATAAAGAGAGCTAACTACATGGCAGAGAAGTGCAGCATTTCCCTCTACAGAGTTCTAGCTACGTGGCAGATGTGTCCATATACTGAGAGCTAGCTACATGGCAGACAATTCCCATATGTTCATA
>NW_006408755.1:1006672-1014315 GCF_000296735.1 Chrysochloris asiatica
TCTAGCTACATGGCAGATGTGTCCAATGTGTCCACATACTGAGAGTTAGCTACATGGCAGACAAGTCCAGTATGTTCATATGCAGAGAGAAACATAATTGGCAGATCAGTCCAACATATTCATTTACAGAGACCTAGCTTCATGGCAGACATGTCCAAAATGTCCATATACAGAGAGTTAGCTACATGGCAGGGTAGTGCAACATTTCCATAACAATGTTCTAGCTACAAGGTAGATTAATCCAAGTTGTCTATTTACAAAGAACTAGCTTTATGGCAGAGTAGTGCAACATTTCCATATACAGAGTTCTAGCTACATGGCAGAAGTGTCCAATGTGTCCATACACTGAGAGCTAGCTACATGGCAGACAACTCCAAAATGTTCATATACAGAGATCTACCTATTTGGCAGATCAGTCCAACATATCCATATACAGAGAGCTAGCTACTTGGCAGATGACTCCAAAGTGTCCATATAAAGATAGCTAGCTCCATGGTAGGGTAGTGCAACATATCCATATACAGAATTCTAGCCGCAAGGTAGATGAGCCCAACTTGTCTATATGCAGAGAGCTAAATACATGACAGGGTAGTGCAACATTTCCATATACAGAGTTCTAGCTATGTGGCAGATATGTCCAACGTGTCCATATACTGAGAGCTAGCTACATGGCAAACAAGTCCAATGTGTTCATATACAGACAGCTACATACTTGGCAGATCTGTCCAACATATCCATAAACTGAGAGGTAGCTACATGGCAGATCAGTCCAAAATGTCCATAGACAGAGACCTAGCTACATGGAAAGGTAGTGCAAAATTTCCATATAAACTGTTCTAGCTACATGGCAGATGTGTCCAACATATCCATATACTGAGAGCTAGCTATATGACAGAGTAGTCCAACATGTCCATATAAAGGGCACTAGCTACATGACAGTTAAGTCCAACATTTCCATCTACTGAGTGTTAGCTACATGGCAAATGAGTACAACATGTGTATATATAGAGGATTAACTCCTTGGCTAATGAATCCAACATGTCCATATATTGAGAACTAGCTACAAGGCAGACAACTCCAATACATTCATATGCATAGAGCTACATACTTGGAAGTTCAGTCCAGCATACCCATGTACAAAAGCTAGCTGCATGACAGACGAGTCCAAAATGTCCATATACAGAGAGCTCGCTACATAGCAGGGAAGTGCAACATTTTAAAATACAGAGATCTAGCTACATCGCAGGTGTGTCTTTTGTGTTCATACACTGAGAGCTACCTACATGGCAGAGAAATCCCATATGTTCATAAACAGAGAGCTACTTTCTTGGCAGATCAGTCCAACATATCCATGTACAGAGAGCTATTTACCTGGTAGACAAGTTCAAAATGTCCATATACAGAGTGCTAGCTAAATGGCAGTGTCGTGGAACATTTCCATAAACAGATTTCTAGATACAAGGCAGATGAGTCCAACTTTTCTATATACAGAGAGCTTGCTACATGTGAGATGTGTCCAACGTGTCCATACACTGAGAGCTAGCTATATGGCAGATGAGTCCAACATGTCCATATACTGAGAGAAAGCTATATGGCAGACAAGTCCAATATGTTCATATACATAGAGCAACCTACTTGGCAGATCAGTCCAACATATCTATGTACAGAGAGCTAGCTAAATGGCAGACAAGTCTAAAATGTCAATATACATAGAGCTAGCTACATGGCAGTGTAGTGCATCATTTCAATATACACAGTTCTAGCAACAAGGCAGATGAGTACAACTTGTCTATATACAGAGAACTAACTACATGGCTGGGTAGTGCAACATTTACATATAAAGTGTTCTAGCTACATGGTAGATGTGTCCAACGTGTCCATATACTGAGAGAGCTAGCTACATGGCAGATCAATCCAAAATATCCATGCACAAATAGGTAGCTACATGTCAGACAAATCCAACATGTCCATATCTAGAGAGCTAGCTACATGGCAGAGTAGTGCAGCATTTCCATATACACAGTTCTAGCTACATGGCAGATGTGTCCAATGTGTCCATGTACTGAAAGCTAGCTACATGGCAGACAAGTCCAATATGCTCATATACAGAGAGCAACCTACTTGGCAGATCAGTCCAACATATCCATGAACAGAGAGCCAGCTTCATGGCAGACGAATCCAAAATGTCCATATATAGAGAGCTACCTACATGACAAGGTAGTGCAACATTTCCATATACAGAGTTCTAGCCACAAGGCAGATGAGCCCAACTTGTCTATATACAAAGAACTAGCTACATGGCAGAGTAGTGAAACATTTCCATATACAGGAATCTAGCTACATGGCAGATGTGTCTAACATGTCCATATACTGAGAGCTAGCTACATAGAAGACAAGTCCAATATGATAATATACAAAGAGCTACCTACTTCGCTCATTAATCCAACATATCCATGTACAGAGAGCTAGCTACATGGTAGACTAGTGCAACATTTCCATATACTGAGTTCTAGCTACATGTCAGATGTGTCCAACGTGTCCATACCCTGAGAGCTAGCTACATGGCAGAGTAGTTCAACATGTCCATATACAAGGTACTAGCTACATGGCAGATGTGTCTGACATGTCCATATACTGAGAGAAAGCTATATGGCAGACAAGTCCAATGTATTTATATACATAGAGCGACCTACTTGGCAGATCAAACCAACATATCCATGTACACAGAGCTAGTTAAATGGCAGATAAGTCCAAAATGTCCATATACAGACAGATAGCTACATGGCAGTGTAGTGCAACATTTCAATATACACAGTTCTAGCTACCAGGCAGATGAGTCCAACTTGTCTATATACAGAGAACTAACTATATAGCTGGATAGTGCAACATTTACATAAACAGAGTTCTAGCTACATGGTAGATGTGTCCAACGTGTCAATATACTGATAGCTAGCTACATGGCAGATGAGTCCAACATATCCATGTAAAGACAGCTAGCTACATGGCAGACAAGACCAAAATTTTCATGTACAGAGACCTAGCTACATTTCATGGTAGTCCAACATTTCCATCTTCAGATTTCTAGCTAAAATATAGATGAGTCCAAATTGTCTATATACAGTGAGCTAGCTACATGTCAGTGTAGTGCAACATTTCCATATACAAAGTTTAAGTTACATGGCAGATGTGTCCAACGTGTCCATATACTGAGAGCTAGCTACATGGCAGGTTAGTGCAAAATTTCCATATACAGAGTTCTACCTTTATGGAAGATATGTCCAACGTATACATATACTGAGAGCTAGCTTCATGGCAGACCAGTCCAAAACGTTCATATACAGAGAGCTACCTACCTGGCAGATCAATACAACTTCTCCATGTACACACAGCTAGCTACATGACCGACAAGTCCAAAATGTCCATAAACAGAGAGCTACCTACACGGCAGGGTCATGCAACATTTGCATATACAGAGATCTACCTAAATGTCAGATGTGTCCAACATGTCCATATCCTTAGAGTAAGCTACAGGGCAGACAAGTCCAATAAGTTCATATACAGAGAGCTAGCTACATGGCAGGTAGTACAACATTTCCACATACAGAGTTCTAGCTAAATGGCAGAGGTGTCCAACGTTTCCACACACTGAGAGCTAGGTACATGTCAGAGAAGTCCAACATATCCATATACAGGGATATAGCTTCATGGCAGATGATTCCAACATATCCATATACTGAGAGTTAACTACATGGCAAATGAGTCCAACATGAGTATATATAGTGGACTAGCTACCTAGCTAATTAGTCCAACATGTCCATATACTGAGAGCTATCTACATGGCAGACAAGCCCAATATGTTTATATAACGAGAGCTAACTACTTGGCAGATCATTACAACATATCCATGTACAGAGAGCTAGCTGCAAGGCAGATGGATCCAACTTGTCTATATACAGAGAGCTAACTACATGTCAGACGCGTCCCAAATGTCCATATGCAGACGTAGCTACATGGCAGTGTAGTGCAACATTTCCATATACAGAGTTCTAACTACAAGGCAGATGAGTCCAACTTGTCTATATACAGAAAGCTACCTACATGGCAAAGTAGTGCATCATTTCCATATAAAGAGTTCAAGCTATATGTCAAATGAGTCCGAAGTGTTCATATAATGAGAGCTAGCTACATGTCACAGTAGTTCAATATGTCCAAATACAGAGTTCTAGCTACATGGCAGATGTGTCCAGCTTGTCCATGTACTGAGAGGTAGCTACAAGGCAGGGTAGTGAATCATTTCCATATACAGAGTTCTAGCTACATTGCAGATATGTCCATCGTGTCAATATACTGAGAACTAGCTTCATGGCAGACAAGTTCAATACGTTCATTTACATCGAGCAACCTACTTGGCAGATCAGTCCAACATATCCATGTACAGAGAGTTAGCTACATGGCAGAAAGGTCCAAAATGTCCATATACAGAGAGCTAGCTACATGTCAGGGTCGTGCCACATTTCCATATACAGAGTTCTAGCTATATGGCAGAGAAATCCGAAATGTCCATATACAGACAGCTAGCTACATGGCAGGTTAGTGCAACATTTCCATATACAGTGTTCTAGCTACATGGCAGATGTGCCCTACGTTTCCATATACTGAGAGCTACCTACATTGCAGATAAATCCAATATGTTCATATACAGACAGCTAGCTACATGGCAGGGTAGTGCAACATTTCCATATACAAAGTTGTAGCTACAAGGCAGATGTGTCTGAAGTGTCCATACACTGAGAACTAGCTGGCTGCATGGCATGTTAGTGCAACATTTTCAAATACAAAGTTGTAGCTACTTGGCAGATATGTCCAATGGGTCCATATCCATGCACAGAGAGCTAGCTACATATCAGATGAGTCCAACATGTCCATATACTGAGATTTAGCTACATGCCAGATGAGTCTAAAATGTCCATATACAGAAAGCTAGCTAAATGGCAGAGTAGTGCATCATTTCCATATACAGAGTTCAAGCTACATGGAAGATTAGTCAAAAGTGTCCCTATACTGAGAGCTAGCTATATGGCAGAGTAGACCAACATGTGCGTATACAGTGTACAAGCTACATGGCAGATGAGTCCAACATATCCATATACAGAGAGCTAGCTACATGGAATGGTAGTGCAACATTGCCATATACAGAGTTCTATATACAAGTCAGATGAGTCAAATTTGTCTGTAATCTGAGAGCTCCCTACATGGCAGAGTAGTGCATCATTTCCACATACAGAGTTAAAGCTACATGGCAGATGCGTCCAAAGTGTCCATATACTGCGAGCTAACTACATGTCAGACAAGTCCAATATGTTCATATACAGAGAAATACCTGCTTGGCAGATCAGTCCAACATATCCATGCACAGAGACCTAGCTACATGTCATACGATTCCAAAATGTCCATAAACAATGAGCTACCTATGTGGAAGAGTAGTGCAACATGTCTATAAACTGAGTACTAGCTACATGTCATATGAGTCCAACATGTGCATATACTGAGAGCTAGCTACATGACAGACAAGTCCAATATGTTCATATACAGAGAGCTAGCTACATGGCAGGGTAGTGCAACATTTCCATGTGCATAATTCTAGCTACATGGCAGATGTGTCCAATGTGTCCATGTACTTAGAGCTAGCTACATGCCAGAGTAGTCCAACATGTCCATACACAGGACACCAATTACATGGCAGATGAGTCCAACATGTCCATATAATGAGAGCTAGCTACATGGCAGATAAGTCCAATATGTTCATATACAGAGAGCTAGCTACATGGCATACTTGGGCAACATTTCCATATACAGAGCTCTAAATACAATGCAGATGTTCCAACGTGTCCATATAATGAGAGTTTGCTACATGGCAGAGTAGTCTAACATGTCCATATACAGGTACTAGCTAAATGACAGATGAGTCCAACATGCCCATATACTCAGAGCTATCTACATGGCAGACAATTCCAATATGTTCATATACAGAGAGCTACCTAATTGGCAGATCAGTCCAACATATCTCTGCACAGAGAGTTAGCTACATGTGTCCAAAATGTCCATATACAGAGAATTATCTACATTGTGACAAGCTATGGACAACATTGAGAAGTGTGAGTATTCCAGAACACTTAATTGTACTTCTAAGAAATCTGTACCTGGACCAAGAAGCAGTTGGTCAAAAGAACATGGGAACCCTGAATGTTTTAAAATTGGGAAAGTTGTGAGACAAGGTTGTATTCTTTCACCATACTTATTTAACCTGTATGCTGAGCAAATAATATGAGAAGCTGGGTTCTATGAAGAAAACCGTGCCATCTGGATTGGAGGAAGACTCATTAACAACCTGCGATATGCAGATGATACAACCTTGATCGCTGAAAGTGAATAGAGCTTGAAACATTTACTTATGAAGATCAAAGAGCACAGTCTTCGATATGGATTGCATCTCAAGGTCAAGAAAACAAAGATCCTCACCACGGGACCAATAAACAACATTCTTACCAATGGAGAAAAGATTGAAGTTGTCAAGGACTTCCTTCTTCTTGGATCAACTATCAACACTCGCGGAAGCAGCAGTCAAGAGATCAAACGACGTATTGCACTGGGAAAATCAGCTGCACAGGAACTTTTTAAAGTATTTAAGAGCAGAGATATCAGCTTGAGGACTAAGGTGCGCTTGACCCAGGCCATTGTGTTTTCAATAACCTCATATGGATGCAAAAGCTGGACAGTGAATAAGGAAGATCGAAGAAGAATTCTCTGAGTTGTGGTGTTGGAGGAGAATATTGAAAGTGCCATGGACTGACAAAAGAACCAACAGATCTGTTTTGGAAGAAGTGGAGGCCAGGATGGCTAAGCTTCGTCTCTCAAACTTTGGACATATTGTCTGGAGGAAACAATCGTTGGAGAAGGATGTCATGCTGGGTAAGGTGGAGGGTCAGAGAAAAACAGGAAGACCTCTAACTAGATGGATTGGCAAGGTGACATCATCGATGGACTCAAGTGTGGCAGCGGTAGTGAGGTTGGCCCAGGATTGGACATTGTTTCGTTCTGCTGTGCATGGGGTTGCTATGAGTGGGTTCTGGCTCGATGCCAAATGACAACAACAACAACAACAACAACAGCTACATTGCAGGGTCATCCATCATTTCCATAAACAGAGTTCTAGCTACATGGCAGATGAGTCCAACATGTCCATATAGTGAGAGCTAGCTATATGGCAGACAAGTCCAATATGTTCATATACAGAGACCTATCTACTTGGCATATCAGTCCAACATATCCATGTACTCAGTGCTACCTACTTGGCAGATGAGTCCAATATGTCCATATACTGAGAGCTAGCTACATGGCAGAGTAGTCCAACAGGTCCATACACAGGATACTAATTACATGGCAGATGAGTCCAACATGTCCATATACTGAAAGCTAGCTACATGGCGGAGAAGTCCAATATGTTCATATACTGAGAGTTACCTACATGGCAGATCAGTCCTAAATTTGAATGCTAGAGAGCTAACTACATGTCAGACAAGTCCAAATTGTCCAAATATAGTGTTCTAGCTACATGGCAGATGTGTCCAACGTGTCCATATTCT
>NW_006408755.1:1015450-1028768 GCF_000296735.1 Chrysochloris asiatica
TACTGAGAGCTAGCTACATGGCTGACAAGTCCAATATGTTCATATACAGAGAGCTACCTACTTGGCAGATCATTCCAACATATCCATGTACAGAGAGTTACCTACATGTCAGACGAGTCCCAAATGTGTATATGCAGAGAGCTAGCTACATGGCAGATGTGTCCAACGTGTCCGTATACTGAGAGTTAGCTACATGGCAGAGTAGTCCAACATGTCCATATACATTGAACTAGCTACATGGCAGATGGGTCCAATATGTTCATAAACAGAGAGTTAGCTACCTGGCAGATCAGTCCAACATATCCATGTACTGAAAGCTAGCTACATGGCAGACAAGTCCAATATATTCATATACAGTGAGCTAGCTGAATGTCAGGGTAGTGCAACATTTACATATACAGAGTTCTAGCTACAAGGCAGATGAGTCCAACTTGTCCATATACTGATAGTTAGCTACATGTCAGATGAGTCCAAAATGTCCATATACAAAGAACTAGCTAAATGGCAGAGTAGAGCATCATTTCTATATACAGTGTTCAAGCTACATGGCAGATGAGTCCAAAGTGTCCATATACTGAGAGCTAGCTACATGGCAGAGTAGTGCAACATGGCCATATACAGGGCACTAGCTACATGGCAGATGAGTCCAACTTGTCCATATACTGAGAGCTAGCAGCATATCAGACGAGTCCAAAATTTCCATATACCGATAGCTAGCTAAATAGCAGAGTAGTGCATCATTTCCATATACAGAGTTCAAGCTACATGGCAGATGAGTCCAAACTGTCCATATACTGAGAGCTAGCTATATGGCAGACAAGTCCAATAAGTTCATATACAGAGAAATACCTACTTGGCATATCAATACAACAAATCCATGCACAGAGACCTAGCTACATGTCAGACGAGTCCAAAATCTCCATATACAGAGAGCTAGCTACATGGCAGGGTAGTGTAACATTTCTTTATACAGAGTTCTAGCTACAAGGTAGATGGGTCAAACTCCTCTATATACAGAGAGTAGCTACATGGCAGGGAAGTGCAACATTTCCATATACAGAATTCTAGTTACAAGGCAGATGAGTCCAACTTCTCTATATACAGAAATCTAGCTACGTGGCAGAGTAGTATCATATACTGGATACTAGCTACATGGCATATGAGTCCAACATGTCCATATATTCAGAGCTAGCTACATGGCACACAAGAACAATATGTTCATATACAGACAGCTACCTACTTGGCAGATCACTCCAACTTATCCATGTACTGAGAGCTAGCTACATGGCAGATGAGTCTAACATGTCCATATACTGAGATTTAGCTACATGGCAGATGAGTCTAATATGTTCATATATGGAGAGATATCTACTTGGCAGATCAGTCCAACATATGCATGTACTGATAGCTACCTATATTACATATGAGTCCCACGTGTCCAGGGTGATGCAAGATGTCCATATACAGAGTTCTAGCTACAAGGCAGATGAGTTCAACTTGTCTATATACAGAGAGCTAGCTAAATGACAGGGTAGTGTACCGTTTCCATACACTGAGTTGTAGCTACAAGGCTGATGAGTAGAACTTGTCTATATTCTGAGAGCTAGATACCTGACAGACCTGTACAAAATGTCCATATAGACAGAGCTAGCTAAATTGCAGAGTAGTGCATAATTTCCATACACAGAGTTCAAGCTACATGGCAGAGGAGTCCAAAGTGTCCATATACTGAGAGCTAGCTACATGGCAGAGTAGTGCAACATTCCCATATACAGGGTACTATCTACATGTCATATGGGTTCAACTTGTCCATATACTGAGACCTAACTTCATGTCAGATGTGTCCAAAATATCCATATACAGATAGCTAGCTAAATGGCAGAGTTGGGCATCATTTCCATATACAGAGTTCAAGCTACATAGCAGATGAGTCCAAAGCGTTCATATACTGAGAGCTTGCTACATGGCAGTGTAGTCCAACATGCCCATATAAAGAGTACAAGCTACATGTCAGATATGTCCAAGATTTCCATATACTGAGAGATAGCTACATGGCATACAAGTCCAATATGTTCATATACAGAGAGATAACTACTTGGCAGATCAGTACAACATAACCTTGTACAGAGAGCTAGCTATATGGCAGATGAATCGAAAATGCCCATATACAGAGAGTTAGGTACATGGCAGAGTAGTGCAACATTTCCATATACAGAGTTCTAGCTACATTGCAGATGTGTACAATGTGTCCATAAATGGAGAGTTAGCTACATGGCAGTGTAGTGCATCATTTCCATATTCAGAGTTCAAGCTACATGGCAGATGAGTCCAAAGTGATCATATAAAGAGAGCTAGCTACATGGCAGAGTAGTCCAACATGTCCATATACAGAGTTCTAGTTTCATGGCAGATGTGTCAAACGTGTCCATATACTGAGAGTCAGCTACATTGCAGACAAGTCCAATACATTCATATGCAGAAAGCTACCTACTTGGCAGATCAGTCCAACATATCCATGCTCAGAGAGCTTGCTACATGGCAGACAAGTCCAATATGTTCATATATAGAGAGCTTCCTACTTGGCAGATCACTCCAACATATCCATGTACAAACAGCTAGCTACATGGCAGGGTAGTGAAAGATTTTCATATACAGAATTCTAGCTACAAGGCAGATGAGTCCAACTTGACTATATACAGAGAGCTAGCTACATGGCAGGGTTGTGCAACATTTCCATATACAGAGTTTTAGCTACAAGTCAGATGAGTCCAACTTGTCCATATACTAAAACCTAGCTACATGGCAGAGTAGCCATCATATCCATGTACAGAGTACCAGCTACGTGGCAGATGAGTGCAGCATGTCCATAAACTGAGCGATAGTTACATGGCAGAGAAGTCTAATATGTTCATATATGGAAAGCTACCTATTTGGCAGATCAGTCCAACATATCAATGCACAGAGAGCAAGCTACATGGCAGAGTAGGACATCATTTCCATATACAGAGTTCAAGCTACATCGCAGATGAGTCCAATGTGTTCATTTACTGGGAGCTAGTTACATGTCAGAGTAGTCCAACAGGTCCATATAAAGAATGCAAGCTACATGGCAGATGTGTCCAATGTGTCCATGTACTTAGCGTTAGCTACATGGCAGACAAGTCCAACATTTTCATATACAGAGAGCTAACTACATGGCAGATCAGTCCAACATAACCATGTACAGAGAGCTAGCTACATGGCAGATGAGTCCAAAATGTCCATATACAGAGAGCTGGCTACATAGCATGGTAGTGCAACATTTCCATATACAGAGTTCAAGCTACAAGGCAGATGAGTCCAACTTGTCTATATACAGAGAGGTAGCTACATGTCAGAGTGGTGCAACAGTTCCATATACAGAGTTCTAGCTACATGGCAGATGTGTCCAACATGTCCATATACTCAGAGCTACCTACATGGCAGCTCAGTCCTAAATATCCTTGCACAGAGAACCAACTACATGTCAGATGAGTCAAAAATGCCCATATACAGAAATCTAGCTATATGGCAGAGTAATGCAACATTTACATATACAGAGTTCTAGCTAAAAGGCAGATGAGTCCAACCTGTCTATATACAGAGAGCTAGCTACATGGCAGAGTACTGCAACATGTCCATATACAGGGTACTAGGTACATGGAAGATGAGCCCAACATGTCCATATATTGAGAGCTAGCTACCTGGCAGACAAGTCCAACATGTTCATATAAAGAAAGTTACCTACTTGGCATGTCAGTCCCACATGTCCATATACTGAGAGCTACGTACATGACAGATGAGTCCAACATGTACATATAATGAGAGCTAGCTACTTGGCAGACAAGTCCAAAATGCCCATACAAAGAGATGTAGCTCTATGGCAAGGTAGTGCAACATTTTCATATACAGGGTTCTAGCTACAAGGCAGATGAGTCCAACTTGTCTTTATACAGAGAGCTAGCTACAAGACAGGGTAGTGCAACATTTCCATATAAAGAGTTTTAGCTATAAGGCAGATGAGTCCAACTTGTCTTTATACAGAGAGCTAGCTCCATGGCAAGGTAGTGCAAAATTTCCATATACTAACTTCTAGACAGAAGGCAGATGAATCCCACTTGTCTACATATAGTGAAGTAGCTACATGGTAGGGTAGTGCAACATTACCTTATACACAGTTCTAGCTACATGGCAGATGTGTCCAACGTGTCCATATACTAAAAGCTAGCTACATGGCAGACAAGTCCAAAATATCCATATAGAGAGAGTTAGCTAAATGGCAGGGTAGGGCAGCATTTCCAAATACAAAGTTCTAGCTACATGACAGATGTGTCCAAAGTGTACATATACTGAGAGCTAGCTACATGGCACAGTAGTCCAACATGTCCACATACAGAGTTCTAACTACATGACAGATATGTCAAACGTGTCCATATACAGAGAGATAGGTACATGTCAGGGTTGTGAAACAATTCTATATACAGAGTCCTTGATGCAAAGCATATGAGTTCAACTTGTTTATATACAGAGAGCTAGCTACATGGCAGGGTAGTGCAACATTTCCATATACAGAGTTCTAGCTACATGCCAGATGTGTCAAATGTGTCCATATACTGAGAGCTAGCTACATGGCAGACAAGTCCAAAATGTTCATATACAGAGAGCTAGCTACATGGCATGGTTGTGAAACATTTCTATATACAGAGTCCTTGATGCAAAGCAGATAAGTTCAACTTGTTTATATACTGAGAGCTAGCTACATGGCAGGGTAATGCATCATTTTCATATACAGAGTTCTATCTACAAGGTAAATGAGTCCAACTTGTCTTTATGCAGAGAACTAGCTACATGGCAGGGTAGTGCAACATTTTCATATACAGACATCTAGATAGAAGGCAAATGAGTCCTACTTGTCTATATACAGTGAGGTAGCTACATGTCAGGGTAGTGCACTATTTCCATATAGATAATTCTAGCTTCATGGCAGATGTGTCCAACGTGTCCATGTACTGAGAGCTAACTACATGGCAGACAAGTCCAATATGTTCATATACAGAGAGCTACCTACTTGGCAGATCAGTCCAACAGATCCATTTTGAGAAAGTGAGCTACTGAGTGCTAACTACTTGGCAGATCAGAACAAAATATTCATGCACAGAGAGCTAGCTACACGTCAGATGAGTCCAAATGTCCATATACAGAGTGCTAACGACAAGGCAGGGTAGTGCAACATTTCCACATACAGAGTTCTAGCTACATGGCCGATATGTTCAACATGTCCATATACTCAGAGCTACCTGCATTGCAGGTCAATCCAAAATATCTATGCACAGAGAGCCAACTTCATGTAAGACGAGTCCGCAATGTCAATATACAGAGTGTTCGCTATATGGCAGGGTTGGGAAACATTTCCATATACACAGCTCTAGCTACAAGGCAGATATAGAGAGCTAGCTACATGGTAGGGTAGTGCAATGTTTCCATATACGGAGTTCCAGCAACAAGGCAGATTTCTCCAATTTGTGCATATACAAAGAGTTAGCTACATGGTAGAGTAGAGCAACATTTCCATATACAGAGTTCTAGGTACATGGCAGATGTGTCCAATATGTACATATATTGAGAGCTGGAACATGGCAGTGTAGTACATATACAGGGTACTAGCAAAATGGCAAATGTGTACAATGTGTACAATGTGTTCATATACTGAGAGCTAGCTACATGGAAGCATAGTCCCACATGTCCATATACAGAGTTCTAGCTACATGGCATATGTGTCCAACGTGACCATATATGGAGAGCTAGCTATATGGCAGACAAGACCAATATGTTCATATACAGAGAGCTACCTACTTGGCAGATTAGTCCAACAGAACCGTTTTCAGAAAGCGAGCTACATGGCAGACGAGTCCAAAATGTCCATATACAGGGAGCTAGCTAAATGGCAGCGTTGTGCATCATTTCCATATACAGAATTCTAGCTACAAGGCAGATGAGTCCAACGTGTCTATATACAAAGAGCTAGCTATATGGCAGGGTAGTGCAACATTTCCATATACAGAGTTCTAGCTACAAGGTAGATGAGTCAAACTTCTGTATACAAAGAGAGCTAGCTACATGGCAGGGAAGTGCAACATTTCCATATACACAGTTCTAGCTGCATGCAGATGTGTCCAATGCATCTATATACTGAGAGCTAGCTAGATGGCAGAGTAGTGCATTATTTCCATATACAGTGTTGTAGATACAAGGCAGATGTGTCCAACGTGTCCATATACTGAGAGCTAGCTACATGGAAGACAAGTCCAATATGTTCATATACCGAGAATTACCTACTTGGCAGATCAGTCAAACATATGCATGTACAGAGAGGTAGCTACATGGCAGATGAGTCCAAAATGTCCATATAGAGAGAGCTAGCTACATGAGAGGGTAGTGCAACATTTCCATACACAGAGTTCTAACTACAAGGCAGATGAGTCCAACATGTCTATTTACAGAGAGCTAGCTACAAGGCAGGGTAGTGAAAAATTTCCATATACAAAGTGCTAGCTACATGACTGATGTGTCCAAGGTGTCCATATCCTGAGAATTACCTACATGGAAGATCATTCCAACATGTCCATGTACAGAGAGCTATCTACAAGGCAGCTTGTAGCTTGTCTATATACATACAGCTAGATACATGACAGAATTGTACAACATTTTCATGTACATTGTTCAAGCTTCATGGCAGATGAGTCCTAAGTGTTCATATACTGAGAGCTAGCTACATGGCAGAGTAGTCCAACATGTCCATATACAGGGTACTAGCTACATGGCAGGTGAGTCCAACGTGTCCATATGCTGAGAGCTAGCTACATGGCAATCAAGTCAAATATGTTCACATACAAAGAGCTACGTACTTGGAAGATCAGTCCAACATATCCATGTAAAGAGAGCTAGCTACATGTCAGACAAGTCCAAAATGTCCATATACAGAGATCTAGCTACATGGCAGTGTACTGCAACATTTCCATATACAAAGTTCTAGCTACAAGGCAGATGAGCCCAACCTTTTTATAAACAGAGAGCTAGCTACATGGCAGAGCTGTGCCACCTTTCTGTATACAGAGTTCTAGCTACATGGCACATGTGTTCAACATGTCCTTATACTGAGCACTAGCTACATGACAGAGTCGTCCAACATGTTCATATGCAGGGAACTAGTTACATGACAGATGAGTCCAGCATGTCCATATACTGGGAGCTAGCTACATGGCAGACAAGTTCAGTATGTGCATATACAGAGTGCTACATACTTGGGAAATGAGTCCAATATGTCCATGTACAGAGAGTTCACTTCATGCCAGGGTAGTGCAACATTTCCGTATACAGAGTTCTAGCTACATAGCAGATGTGTTTAACGTGTACACATACTGAGAGCTAGCTACATGGCAGGGTAGTGTAACATTTCCATATACAGTGTTGTAGCTACATGGCAGATGTGTCCTACGTGTACATATACTGAGAGCTAGCTATTACGCAAATTAGACCAATATATCCATATACAGGGTACGAGCTACATGGAACATGAGTTCAACTTGATTATATACAGAGAGCTAGCTTCATGGCAGGGAAGTGCAAGATTTCCATATACAGAGTTCTAGCGACATGGCAGAAAAGTCCAATATGTTCATATACAGAGAGATGCCTACTTGGGAGATCAGTCCAACATATCCACGTACAGAAAGCTATCTATATGGTAGACGAGTCCAAAATGTCATACACAAAATGTCATATACATGGCAGTGTAGTGCAACATTTCCATATATAGAGTTATAACTACAATGCAGATGAGTCCAACTTGTCTATATACAGAGAGCTACCAACATGGCAGATCAGTTCAACATATCCATGTACAGAGAGCTATCTAAAAGGCAGGTGCGTTCAACTTCTCTATGTACAGAAAGCAGAGTTGTACAACATTTCCATCTAAGGAGAATTAGCTACTTGGCAAATGAGTCCAACGTGTTCATATACTGAGAGCTACCTACATGGCAGAGAAGTCCAAAATGTCCATATAAAGAGGATTAGCTAGGTGGCAGATGTGTCCAACGTGTCCATATGCTGAGAATTAGCTATATGGCAGACAAATCTAATATGTTCATATACAAAAGCTACCTACTTGGCAGATCTTTCCAACATATCCATGTATAGAGAGCTAGGTACATGGCAGACGAGTCCAAAATGTCCATATGCAGAGAGCTAGCTACATGACAACACAGTGCAAAATTTCCATATACAGTGTTAAAGCTACAAGGCAGATCAGTCCAAATTGTCTATAGACAGAAAGCTAGCTAAATGGCAGAGTAGTGACACATTTCCATAGACAGAGTTCTACCTACATGGAAGATGTGTCCAACGTGTCCATATACTGAGAGCTACCTACATGGCAGATCATTCCAAAATATCCATGCACAGAGAGTTAGCTACATGTTAGACAAGTCCAAAAATGTCCATACACAGAGTTAAAGCTACATGACAGATGTGTCCAATATGTCCATATACTGAGAGCTAGTTAAATGGCAGAATAGTCCAATATGTCCATATAAAGCGTTCTAGCAACATGGAAGATGAGTCCAACTTGTTTATATTCAGAGAGCTACCTACATGGCAGAGTAGTGCAACATTTCCATATACAGAGTTCTAGCAACATGGCAGATATGTCGAACGTGTCCATAAACAGAGAGCTAGCTACATGGCAGAGTAGTATATGGACATGTTGGACTAATCTTCCATGTAGCTAGTACCCTGTATATGAACATGTTGGACTACTCTGTCATGTTTCTAGCTCTCAGTATATGAACACTTTGGACTCATCTGCCATGTAGCTTGAACTCTGTATATGGAAATGTTGCATACCTCTGCCATGTAACTAGCTCTCTGTATTTAGACAAGTTATATGCATCTGCCTTGTAGCTAGCTCTCTGTACATGGATATGTTGGAATGATCTGCCATGTCAGTAGCTCTCAGTATATGGACACGTTGGACACATCTGCCATGTAGCTAGAACTGTGTACATGGAAATTTTCCACTACAGTGTCTTGTAGCTTTGTTGTTGTTTTTGTTATGTGCTGTGGAGTCGGTTTGGACTCATAGCGACCCTGTACATGGTTTCCGAGGCTGTAAATCTTTACGGGAGCAGAAAGCCTCATCTTTTTCCCGCGGAACAGCTGATAGTTTCGAACTGCTGACCTTGCGGTTCGCAGCCCGATTCATAACCACTATGCTACCAGAGCTAGCTCTCTGTATATAGACAAGTTGGACTCATCTGCCTTGTAGTTAGAAATCTGTATATGAAAATATTGCACTACCCTTCCATGTAGCTAGCTCTATGTATATGGACATTTGGACTCATCTGCCATGCAGCTAACTCTCAGTACATGGATATGTTGGATGAATCTCCCAAGAACGCAGCTCTCTGTATATGAACATATTCGAATTTTCTGCCATGTAGCTAGAATTATGTACATGGAAATGTTGCACTATTCTGCCTTGTAGCTAGCTCTCTGTTAGTAATAAAGTTGGACTCATCTTCCATGTAGCTAGTACCCTGTATATGGACATATTGGTCTACTTTGTCTAATAGCTACCTCTCAGTTTATGTACACGCTAAGCTCATCTGCCATGTAGCTAGAACTCTGTATATGGAAATGTTGCACTATCCTGCCATGTAGATAGCTCTCAGTATGTTGACATTTTGGTCTCTTCTGCTACATAGATAGATCTCTGTATAGGATCATATTGGAATTGTTTGCCATGTAGCTAGCTCTCAGTATATGGACATGTTGGCCTCATTGGCCATGTAGCTAGCTCTCAGAATGTGAAAACATTGGACACATATGCCATGTAGCTAGAACTCTGTATATTGAAATGCTGCACTACTCTGCCATGTAGCTAGCTCTCTGTATACAGACAAGTTGGACTGATCCGCCTTGTATCTAGCTCTCTGAACATGAATAAGTTGGAGTGATCAGACGTGTAGGTATATCTCAGTATAAGGTCAAGTTGGACATATCTGCCATGTAGCTAGAACTCTGTATATGGAAATGTTGCCCTACCGTGCAATGAAGTTAGCTTTCTGTGTATAGACAAGTTGGACTCATCTGCCTTGGAATTAGAACTCTGTATATGGACTTATTGCACTACCCTGGTATGTAGCTAGCTCTCTGTATATGGACATTTTGGATTCATCTGCCTTTTAGCTAGCTCTCTGTACATGGATATGTTGTTCTGATCTGCCAAGTAGGTAGCTCTCTGTATATGAACATATTGTACTTGTATGCCATGTAGCTAGCTCTCAGTATATGAACACTAAGGACTTATCTGCATGTAGCTTGAACTCTGTATTTGGAAATGATGCACTGCTCTGCCATGTAGCTAGTTCTCTGTATATGGACACGTTGGAAACATCTGCCATGTAGCTAGAACTCTCTATATGTAAATGTTGCACTACTCTGCAATGTAGCTAGCTCTCTGTATAAAAACAAGTTGGACTAATCTTCCATGTAAATAGTACCCTGTATATGGACATGTTAGACTATTCTGCAATGTAGCTAGCTCTCAGTATATGGTCACGTTGGACACATCTGCCATGTAGCTAGAACTCTGTATATGGAAATGTTTCACTACCCTGGCATGTAGCTAGCTCTCTGTATATTGACATTTTGGTCTTGTCTGTCATGTAGCTAGCTCTCTGTATATTGACATTTTGGTCTTGGCTGCCATGTAGCTAGCTCTCTGTATATTGACATTTTGGTCTTGGCTGCCATGTAGCTAGCTCTCTGAACCTGGATATGATGGAATGATTGGCCAAATAGGTAGCTCTCTGTATATGAACTTATTGTACTTGTCTGCCATGTAGCTAGCTCTCAGAATATGGACATGTTGGACACATCTGCCATGTGGCTAGGACCCTTATATGGACAAGTTGAACTACTCTGCCATGTAGCTAGCCCTCTGTATATAGACAAGTTGGACTCATCTGCCTTGTAGCTAGAACTCTGTATTTGGAAATGTTGCACTATCCTGCCATGTAGCTAGCTCTCTCTATGTGGACATTTTTACTCGTCGGCCATGTAGCTTGATCTCTGTACATGGATAAGTTGGACTGATCTGCCAAGTAGGTAGCTCTCTGTATATGAACATATTGGACTTCTCTGCCATGTAGCTAGCACTCTTTATAGTGACATGTTGGAGTACTGTGCAATGTAGCTATCTCTAAGTAGATGAACACTTTGGACTCATCTGCCATGTAGATTGAACTGTGTATATGGAAATGTTGCACTACTCTGCCATGTAGCTTGCTCTCTGTATATGGACATTTTAGAATCGTCTGAAATGGAGCTAGCTCTCACTATATGGACATGTTGGACTTATCTGCCATGTGTCTAGTAGCCTGTATATGGACATGTTGGACTGATCTGACGTGTAGCTAGCTTTCAGTTTATGGACATGTTGGACTCATCTGCCATGCAGCTAGAACCCTCTATATGGAAATATTGCACTACTCTGCCATGTAGATAGCTCTCTGTATATAGACATGTTGGAGTCATATGACTTGTAGCTAGCCCTGTAAATATGCACATGTTGGAATCATCTGCCATGTAGCTAGAACTGTCTATATGGAAATGTTGCACTACCCTGCCATTTAGTTCGCTCTCTGTATATCGAAATTTTGGACTCGTCTGCCATGTAGCTAGATCTCAATATATGGACATGTTGGACTCATCTGCCATGTAGTGAGAACCCTGTATATGGAAATGTTGCACTGTTCTGCCATGTAGCTAGCTCTCAGTATATGGACACGTTGGACCTATCTAACATGTAGTTAGAACTCTGTATATGGAAATGTTGCACTACACTCCCATTAAGCTAGCTCTCTTTATAGGAACATTTTGGACTCGTCTGCCATGTACCTAGCTCTTTTTATACGGATACAGTGGACTGATCGGCCAAATAGGTAGCTTTCTGTATATGAACATATTGGACTTGACTACCATGCAGATAGGTCTCAGTATATGGACATGTTGGGCTCATCCGCTATGTAGCTAGTACCCTGTATATGGACTGTTGCTCTACTCTGCCATGTAGATTGCTCTAAGTACATGAATACTTTGGACTCATCTGCCATGTAGCTTGAACTCTGAATATGAAAATGATGCAATACTCTGCCATGTAGGTAGCTCTCTATATATAGATAAGTTGGAGTCATCTACCTTGTGGCTAGTATCCTGTATATGGACATGTTGGATTAATCTGCCATGTAGCTAGCTCTCTGTGTATGAACATATTGGACTTGTCTGCCATGTATCTAAATCTCTGTACATGTATATGTTGGACTGATCTTCCAAGGAGTTAGCTCTCTGTATATGAACATATTAGACTTGTCTGCTATGTAGCTAGCTCTCAGTACAGGGACACATTGGACACATCTGCCATGTAGCTAGAACTCTATATATGGAAATGTTGCACTACACTGCCATGTAGTTACCTCTCTGTATATGGACATTTTTGACTCGTTTGCAATGTAGCCAGCTCTATGTACATGGTTATGATGGGGTGTAATACCAAGTAGACAGCTCTCTGTATAAGAACATATTGGACTTGTATGCCATGTAGCTAGCACACTTTATATGGACAAATTGGAATACTCTGCCATGTAGCTAGCTCTCAGTATATGGAAAAGTTGGACTCATCTGCCTAGAAGTTAGTACCCTGTATATGGACATGTTGGATTACAATGCCATGTAGATTGTTCTAAGTACATGAATACTTTGGACTCATCTGCCATGTAGTTTGAACTCTGTATATGGAAATGATGCACTACTCTGCCATGTGTCTAGCTCTCTGTATATAGACAAGTTGGACTTATCTGTCTTGTTGCTAGTACCCTGTATATGAACATGTTGGACTACTTAGCCATGTAGCCAGATCTCTGTATATGGACATTTTCGACTCCTCTGTACATGGATATGTTGTAATGATCTGCCAAGTAGGTAGTTTTCTGTATATTTACATATTGGAATTGTCGGCCATGTAGCTAGCTCTCAGTATATGAACATATTGGAATTGTCTGCCATGTACCTAGCTCTCAGTATATGGATTGTTGGACTCATCTGACATGTAGCTAGTACCCTATATATGGATATGTTGGACTACTCTGTTATGTATCTAGCTCTCAGTATATGGACACGTTGGACACATCTGCCATGTAGCTAGTAAGCTGTATATGGACATGTTGCACTACTCTACCAC
>NW_006408755.1:1028868-1030493 GCF_000296735.1 Chrysochloris asiatica
GTATCTAGCTCTCAGTATATGGACACGTTGGACACATCTGCCATGTAGCTAGTAAGCTGTATATGGACATGTTGCACTACTCTACCACGTAGCTGACTCTCATTATATGGACACGTTGGACAAAACTGACATGTAGTTATAACTCTGTATATGGAAATGTTGCACTACCCTGCCATGTAGCTAGCACTCTGTATATGAACATATTGGACTTGTCTGCCGTGTAGGTAGCACCCAGTATTTGGACACGTTGGACACAAGTACCATGTAGCTAGAACTCTATATATGGAAATGTTGCACTACTCTGCCATGTACCTAGCTCTCTGTATATGAATATATTGGACTTGTCTGCCATGTAGCTAGCTCTCAGTATATGGACATGTTGTCTCATCTGCATTGTAGCTAGTACCCTGTATATAGACATGGTAGACTATTCTGCCATGTAGATAGCTCAAAATATATGAACACTTTGGACTCTTCTGCCATGTGGCTTGAACTGTGTATATGGTAATGATTCACTACTCTGCCATGTAGCTAGCTCTCTCTATATAGACAAGTTAGACTCATCTGCCTTTTAGAAAGAACCCTGAATGTAGACATGTTGGACTACTCTGCCATGTAGCTAGCTCTCAGTATATGGACAAGTTTGACTCACCTGACCTGAAGCTTGTACCCTGTATGTGGACATGGAGGACTACTCTACCATGTAACTAGTTCTCTGTATATGAGCATTTTGGACTCGTCTGCCTTGTAGCTATATCTCTGTACATGGTTTTGTTGGACTGATCTGCCAAGTAGGTAGTGTTCTGTATATGAACATATTGGACTTGTCAGCCATGTAGCTAGCTCTCAGTATATATACATATTGGACTCATCTGACATATAACTAGTACCCTGTATATGGACATGTTGAACTACTCTGCCATGTAGCCAGCTCTCTGTATATAGACAAATTGGAGTCATCTGCCTTGTAGCTAGAACTCTGAATATGGAAATATTCCACTACACTGCCATGTAGCTATCTCTCTGTATATGAACATATTGGACATGTCTGTCATGTAGCTAGCTCTCAGTATATGGACATGTTGGACTCATCTGACATGTAACTAGTACCCTGTATATGGACATGTTGCACTACTCTGCCATGTAGATTGCTCTAAGTATATGAACACTTAGGACTCATCTGCCATGTATCTTGAACTCTGTATACAGAAATGATGTCCTACTCTACCATGCAGAGAGTTCGCTGTATAAAGACAAGTTGGACTCATCTGCTTGTAACTATTATCCTTTATATGGACATGTTGGACTACTCTGCCATATACCTAGCTCTCTATATATGGACATTTTGGACTCGTCTATCATGTAGCAAGCTCTCTGTGAATGGATATGTTGGACTAATCTGCCAGGTAGGTAGCTATCTGTATATGAAGATATTGGACTTGTCTGCTATGTAGCTAGCTCTCAGTATATGGACAAGTTGGTCACATCTGATATGTAGATAGAACTTTGTATATTGAAATGTTCTAATACCCTGCCATGTAGCTAGCTCTCTGTATATGAACAATTTGGTCTTGTCTGCCATGTAGCCAGATTTCTGTACATGGATATGTTGGACCCATCTGCCA
>NW_006408755.1:1036940-1040630 GCF_000296735.1 Chrysochloris asiatica
GTTATTGAAAGATTCACTGGGCAAATTATTGAATGATGCAGAATGCATCAAGAAAAGATGGAAGGAATACACAGAGTCATTGTACCAAATGGAAATGGTTAATGTTCAACCATTTCAAGAGATACCATACTGCCATGTAGTTAGCTCTCAGTATATGGACATGTTGGACACATCTGCCATGTAGCTAGAACTCTGTATATGGAAATATTGCACTACTCTGCCATGTAACTACCCCTCTGTTTATAGACAAGTTGGACTCATCTGACTTGTTATTAGAACTCTGTATATTGAAATGTTGCACTACACTGCCATGTAGCCAGCTCTCTGTACCTGGATATGTGGGGTGATCTAACAAGCAGGTAACTCTCTGTATAAGAACATATTGGACTAGTCTGCTATGTAGCTAGCACCATTTATATGGACATGTTGGACTACTCTGCCTTGTAGCTAGCTCTCAGTATATGGACAAGTTGAACTCATCTGCCTTGAAGTTAGTATCTTGTATATGGACATGTTGGACTACTTTGCCATGTAGCTAGCTCTTTGTACATGTATATTGTGGACTGATCTGCCAAGTAGGTAGCTTTCTGTATATGAACATATTGGACTTGAGTGCAATGTAGATAGGTCTCAGTATATGGACATGTTGGACTCATCTGGAAAGTATCTAGTACCCTTTATATGGACATGTTGGACTACTCTGCCATGTAGATATCTCTCTGTATATGAACATATTGTACTTGTCTGCCATGGAGTTAGCTCTCAGTATATGGACAAGTTGGACTCATCTGCGTTGAAGTTAGTACCCTGTATATGGACATGTTGGACTACTTTGCCATGTAGCTAGCTCTCTTTACATGGATATGGTGGACTGATCTGCTATGTAGGTAGCTTTCTGTATATGAACATATTGGACATGACTGTCATGTAGATAGGTCTCAGTATATGGACATGTTTGACTCATCTGCCATGTGGCTAGTACCCTGTATATGGACATGTTGCACTACTCTGCCATGTAGATTGCTCTAGGTATATGAACACTTTTGACTCATCTTCCATGTAGCTTGAAATCTGTATATGGAAATGATGCACTACTCTTCCATGTAGCTAGCTCTCTCTATATAGACAAGTTGTACTCATCTGCCTTGTAGCTAGTGCCCTGTATATGGACATGTTTGACTACACAGCCATGTAGCTAGCTCTCTGTATATGGACATTTTGGACTTGTCTGCCATGTAGCTACCTCTCTTTACATGGATATGGTGGACTGATCTGACAAGTAGGTAGCTCTCTGCATATGAACATATTGGACTTGTCTGCCATGTAGCTAGCTCTCAGTATATGGACTTGTTGGACTCATCTGCCACGTAGCTAGTACCCTGTATATGGACATGTTGCACTTCTCTGCCTTGTAGATTGCTCTAATTATATGAACACTTTGGACTCATCTGCCATGTATCTTGAACTCTTTATATGGACATGTCGCACTACTCTGCCATGAAGTTAGCTCTCTGCAAATAGACAAGTGGGACTCATCTGCCTTGTAGCCAGTACTTTGTATATGTACATGTTGGACTACTCTGCCATGTATCTAGCTCTCAGTACAGTATATGGATGCTTTGGATTCATCTGCCATGTAGCTTGAACTCTGTATATGGAAATGGTGCACTACTCTGCCATTTTGCCACCTCTCTGTATATGGACATTTTAGACTCATCTGACAAGTAGCTAGCTCTCAGTATATGGATACGTTGGACACATCTGCCATGTAGCTAGAATTCTGTATATGGAAATGTTGCAGTAACCTGCCATGTACCTAGCTCTCTGTATATGGACAATTTAGACTCCTCTGACTTGTAGCTAGCTGTCTGTACATAGATATTTTGGACTGATCTTCTAAGTAGGTAGCTCTCTGTATATGAACATATTAGACTTTTCTGCCATGTAGCTAGCTCTTTTTATATAGACAAGTTGGACTCTCTGTATATGGACATTTTGGAGTCGTCTGATATTTTGACTCTTCTATGTATAGATATATTGGACTAATCTGCAATGTTAGTTAGCTTTCAGTATATGTACATGTTTGAATCATCTTCCATGTAGCAAGTACCCTGTATATGGTCATGGTCAACTATACTGTCATGTAGCTAGCTCTCTGTATATAGACAAGTAGGACTCATGTGCCATGTAGCTAAATCTCTTTATATGGAAATGTTGCACTAACCTGCCATATAGCTAGCTCTCTGTATATAGACAAGTTGGACTCCTCTGCCTTGTAGCTAGGACTCTATATAGAAATGTTGCACTACCCTGTCATGTAGCTAGCTCTCTGTATATAGACAAGTTGGACTCATCTGCCTTGTAGCTAGAATTCTGTATATGGAAATGTTGCACTGCATTGCCATGTATCTAGCTCTCTGTATATGAACACTTTGGATTCATCGGACATATAACTTGAACTCTGTATATGGAAATGATGCACAACACTGCCATGTTGCTAGCTCTCTGTAGATGGTCATTTTGGACTCATCTGCCATGTAGCTAGAACCCTGAATATGGACATGGTGGACTCATCTGCCATGTAGGTAGCTCTCAGTGTATGGATATGTTGAACACATCTGCCATGGAGCTATAACTCTGTATATGCAAATGTTGCACTACTCTGCCATGTACATATCTCTCTGTATATAGACAAGTTGGACTCATCAGCCATGTATCTAGTACCTTGTATATGGACATGTTGGACTACTCTGTCATTTAGCTGGCTATCATTATATGCACACGTTGGAGACATCTGACAGGTATCTAGAAATCTGTATATGAAAATTTTGGACTCATCTGACATATAGTTAGCTCTTTGTGCATGGATATTTAGGACTTATCTGCCATGTGGGTAGCAATAAATTTATGGACACGTTGTATACATCTACCATGTAGCTAGAACTCTGTATGTGGAATTTTTACGTTACTCTGCCATGTAGCTAGCTGTCTGTATATGAACATATTGGACTTTTCTGCCATGTAGATAGCTCTCAGTATATGGACATGTTGAACTCATCTGCCATGTAACTTGTACACTGTATGTGGACATGTTGGATTACTCTGCCATGTAGCTAGCTCTCAGTATATGGACACGTTTGACTCATCAGTGATGTAGGTAGCTCGCAGGACATGAATATGTTGGACTGATGTGCCAAGTAGGTAGCTCTCTGTATATGAACATATTGGACTCATCTGCCATGTAACTAGTTCTCAGAAATGGACAAGTTGGACTCATCTGCCATGTAGCTAGTACCCCCTATATAGGCATGTTGCACTACTACTCTGCCATGTAGCTAGCTCTCAGTATATGAACACATTGGACTCATCTGCCATGTAGCTTGAACTCTGTGTATGGAAATTATGCTCTACTCTGTCATTTAGCTAGTTCTCTGTATATGGACATTTTGTGCCCGTCTGACATGTAGCTAGCTCTCAGTATATGGACAAGTTGGTTTCATCTGCCTCATAGCTAGAACTCTGTATATGGAAATGTTGCACTACTCTGCCATGTAGCTAGCTCTCTGTATAAAGACAAGTTGAACTCATCTACCTTGTACCTAGAACTCTGTATATGGAAATGTTTCACTACCCTGCCATTTAGCTAGCTATCTGTATAAGGACAGGTTGGAATCATCAGCCATGTAGTTA
>NW_006408755.1:1040730-1059502 GCF_000296735.1 Chrysochloris asiatica
TTGAACTCATCTACCTTGTACCTAGAACTCTGTATATGGAAATGTTTCACTACCCTGCCATTTAGCTAGCTATCTGTATAAGGTCAGGTTGGAATCATCAGCCATGTAGGTAGCTCTCAGTACATGGATATGTTGGACTGATCTGCCAAGTAGGTTGCTCTCTGTATATGAACATATTGGACTCATCTATAATGTAGCTAAATCTCAGTATATGGACATATTGGACTCATCTGCCATATAGGTAGCTCTCATTACATGTATACGTTGGACTGATCTGCCAAGTAGGTAGCGCTCTGTATATGAACATAATTGACTTGCATGCCATGTGGCTAGCTCTCAGTATATGAACATGTTGGAATCATATGGCATGTAGGTAGTACCCTGTATATGGACATGTTGCACCACTCTGCCATGTAGCAAGCTCTTTTTATGTAGACTATTTGGACTGCTCTGACTTGTAGCTAGAACTCTGTATATGGAAATGTTGCACAACCTTGCCATGTAGCAAGCTCTCGGTATATGGACATTTTGGACTCGTCTGACATGTAGCTAGCTCTCAGTATGTGGTCAAGTTGGATTCATCTGCCATATAGCTAGTTCCCTGTATATGGGCATGTTGCACTAATCTGCCATATAGCTATCTCTCAGTATATGGACACTTTGGAGTCATCTGCCATGCAGCTTGAACTCTGACTATGGAAATGATGCTCTACTCTGCCAATTAGCTAGCTCTCTGTATATGGACATTTTGGACTCATCTGACATTTAGCTAGCTTTCAGTATTTGGACAAGTTGATCTCACCTTCCTTGTGGCTAGAACTCTGTATATAGAAATGTTGCACCACCCTGTATTATAGATAGCTCTCTGTATATTGACAAGTTGAATGCATGTGTCTTGTATCTAAAACTCTGTATATGGAAATGTTGAACACATCTGCCATGCATCTAGAACACTGTATATACAAATGTTGCATTACATTGCCATGGAGCTATCTATCTGTATTTGAACAAATTGGAATTGTCTGCCATGTAGCTACTCTAAGTATATGGACACATTGGACACATCTGCCATGTCTTTAGAACTCTGTATAAGGATATGAGGCATGGACCTGCCATGTAGCTAGCTCTCTGTATATAGACAAGTTGGACTCATCTGCCATGTAGCTAGAACTCTGTATCTTGAAATGTTGCACTAACCTGCCACGCAGGTAGCTCTCTGTATATGAACATAGTGGACTTGTCTGCCATGTAGCTAGCTCTCTGTACATGCATATGTTTGACTGTACTTTCAAGCAGGTAGGTCCCTTCATATGAATAAATTGAACTCATCTGCCATGTAGCTAGTTCGTATCCCTTTATATGGACATGTTGGACTACTCTTCCATGCAGCTAGCTCTGAGTATATGGACACGTTGTACGCATCTGCCATCTAGCTACCTCTCTGTATAAGGACGTTTGGGACTCGTCTGCCATGTAGCTAGCTCTCTTACATGGATATGTTGGACTGTTCTTCCAAGTAAGTAGCTCTCTGTATATGATCATATTGGACTTGTCTGCTATGTAGCTGGCTCTCAGTATATGAACACTTTGGAATTGTCTGCCATGTAGCTAGAAGTCTGTATATGGACATTTTGGACTAGTCTGTCATGTAGTTAGCTCTCTAAGCATGAAAATTTAGGACTGATCTGCCATGTAGGTAGCTTTCAGTATATGGACATGCTGTACACATCTGCCATGTAGCTAGAACTCTGTATATGGAAATGTTGCACTACTCTGCCATGTCGATAACTCTCTGTATATGAACATATTGGACTTGTCTGCCATGTACCTAGCTCTCAATATATGAACATGTTGAACTCATCTGCCATGTAGCTAGTACCCTGTATTTCGACCTGTTGGACTACTCTGCCATGTGGCTAGCTCTCACTACATGGACATATTGGACTCATCTGCCAAGTATGTAGCTTTCAGTACATGGATATGTTGGACTGATCTGCCAAGTAGGTAGTTCTCTGTATATGAACATATTGGATTTGTCTGCTATGTAACTAGCACTCTTTATAGCGACATGTTGGAGTACTGTGCCATATAGCTATCTCTCAGTATATTAACACTTTGGACTCATCTGTCATGTAGCTTGAACTGTGTATATGGAAATGTTGCACTACTCCGCCATGTAGCTAGTTTTCTGTATATGGACATTTTGGACTCGTCTGAAATGTAGCTAGCTCTCACTATAGGGACATGTTGACTTATCTGCTATGTGTCTAGTACCCTGTATATGGACATGTTGGACAGATCTGAGGTGTAGCTAGCTCTCAGTTTATGGACATGTTGGACTCATCTGCCATGTAGCTAGAACTCTCTATATGGAAATATTGAACTACTCTGCCATGTAGGTACCTCTCTGTATATAGACATTTTGGAGTCATGTGACTTGTAGCTAGCCCTGTAAATATACACATGTTGGAATTATCTGCCATGTAGCTAGAACTCTCTATATGAAATGTTGAACTACCCTGCCATTTAGTTCGCTCTCTGTATGTGGACATTTTGGACTCATCTGCCACATAGTTAGCGCTCAATATATGGACATGTTGGACTCATCTGCCATGTAGCGAGTACCCAGTATATGGAAATGTTGCACTGCTCTGTCATGTAGCTAGCTCTCAGTATATGTACACATTGGACAAATCTAACATGTAGTTAGAACTTTCTATATGGAAATGTTGCACTACTCTCCCATGAAGCTAGCTCTCTGTATATGAACATTTTGGACTCATCTGCCATGTAGCTAGTTTGAACTCTGTATATGGAAATGATGCACTACTCTGCCATGTAGCTAGCTCTCTGTATAAAGACAAGTTGGACTCATCTGACTTGTAGCTAGTACCCTGTATATGGACACGTTGGACTACTCTGCCATGTAGCTAGCTCTCTTTACATGGATATGGTGGACTGATGTGCCAATTAGGTAGCTTTTTGTATATGAACATATGGGACTTGACTGCCATGTAGATAGGTCTCAGTATATGGACTGTTGCTCTACACTGCCATGTAGATTGCTCTAAATACATGAATATTATGGGCTCATCTGCCATGTAGCTTGAATTCTGTATATGGAAATGATGCACTACTCTGCCATATAGCTAGTTTTCTGTATATAGACAAGTTGGACTCTTCTGCCTTATAGCTAGTACACTGTATATGGACATGTTGGACTACTGTGCCATGTAGCTAACTCTCTGTATATAGACATTTTGGACTCATCTGCCATGTATCTACATCTCTGTACATGAATATGTTGGACTGATCTGCAAAGGAGTTTACACTCTATATGAACATATTGGACTTGTCTGCTATGTAGCTAGCTCTCAGTATAGGGACACATTGGACACATTTGTCATGTAGATAGAACTCTGTATATGGAAATGTTTCACTACCCTGCCATGTAGCTAGATCTTTGTATATGGATATTTTGGACTTGTCTGCAATGTAGCCAGCTGTATGTACATGGATATGTTGGGGTGTAATACCAAGTAGGTAGCTCTCTGTATAAGAACATATTGCACTTGTCTGCCATGTAGCTAGCACACTTTCTATGGACATGTTGGAATACTCTGCCATGTAGCTAGCTCTCAGAATATGGACAAGTTGGATTCATCTGCCTTGTAGCTAGTACCCTGTATATGGACATGTTGCACTACTCTGCCATGTTGCCAGCTCTCTGTATATGGACATTATGGAATTGTCTGCCATGTATCTAGATCTCTGTACATGTATATGTTGGACTGTTCTTCCAAGGAGTTCACTCTCTGTATATGAACATATTGGACTTGTCTGCTATATAGCTGGCTCTCATTATAGGGACACGTTGGACACATCTGTCATGTAGCTAAAACTCGGTATAAGAAAATGTTGCTCTACTCTGCCATATAGCTAGTTCTCTGTATATGGATTTTTTGGACTTGACTGCCATGTAGCTAGCTATCTGTGCATTGATATGTTGGACTGATGTGCCATGTAGGTATCTCTGTGTATATGAACATTTTGGACTTGTCCGCCATGTAGCTAGCTCCCTGTATATGGACATATTCGATGCATCAGCCATGTAGCCATCTCTCTATATATGAATATGTTTGATTCATCTGCCTTGTAGTTATTCCTCTATATATACATATGTTGGACTCATGTGCCATGTAGCTAACTCTCAGGATATGGACATGTTGGACTCATCTGCCATATTGCTAGTACTCTGTATATTGACATTTTGGACTACTCTGCCATGTAGCAAGCTCTCATTATATGGACATGTTAAATGCATCAACATGTAGCCAGCTCTCTCTGTAGGAATATATTTGATTCATCTGCCAAGTAGCTAGTCCTCTATATATACACATGTTGCACTCATGTGCCATATAGCTAACTCTCAGTATATGGCCATGTTAGACTCATCTGACATGTAGCTAGTTCTTGGTATATGGAGATGTTGGATTACTCTGTCATGTAGCTAGCTCTCTATTTATGGACATTTTGGAGTCCACCATATCCATACACAGAGCCAGCTACATGGCAGACAAGTCCAATATATTCATATACATAGAGCTACCTACATGGCAGATCAGTTCAACATATCCATTCACAGAGAGCTAGTTAAATGGCAGCTGAGTCCAACATGTCCATATACTGAGAGCTAGCTACATGGCAGAGTAGTCCAACATGTCCATATACAAAGTACTATGTACATGGCAGATGTGTCCAGCATGTCCATGTACTGAGAGCTAGGTACTTGGTAGATAAGTTTAAAATGTCCACATACAGAGAGCTAGCTACATGGCAGAGATGTCCATCATGTGTATATTTAGAAGGCAAGCTACAAGTCAGATGAGTACAACATGTCCATATGAGAGAGAGCTGGCTACATGACTGATGAGTGCAACATTTCCATATAGAGAGAGCTAGCTACATGGCAGACAAGTCGAATATGTTCATATACAGAGAGCTACCTACATAGAAGGTCAGTCCAACATATCCATGCACAGAGAGCTAGCTACATGGCAGAGTAGTTCAACATGTCCACATACAGAGTACTAGCTAAATGGTAGATGAGTCCTACATGTCCATATACAGAGAGTTAGCTACATGGAAGATGAGTCCAACAAATGTAAATATAGATGGCTAGCTACAAGGCAGATTAGTCCAACATGTCCATATACAGGGTACTAGATACATGGCAGATGAGTCGTATATGTTCATATACATAGAGCTAGCTACATGACAGACAAGTCCAATATGTTCATATACAGAAAGCTACATACATGGCAGATCAGTCCTACATATCCATGCACAGAAATCTAGGTACATGGCAGACGAGTCCAAAATGTCCATGTACAGAAAGCTAGCTACAAGGCAGAGTAGTGCATTATTTCCATATACAGAGTTCCAGCTACATGGCAGATGAGCCCAATGTGTCCATATACTGAGAGCTAGCTACATGGCAGAGTACTTCAACATGTCTATATACAGAGTAATAGCTACATGGCAGATGAGTAAAACATATTCATACAAAGAGAGCTGTCTACATGGCTGATGAGTCAAACATGTCCATATACAGGTTGCTAGCTTTATGGCAGACAACTCCATTATGTTCTTATACAGAGAGCTACCTACGTGGCAGATCAGTCCAACTTATCCATGCACAGAGTGCTGGCTATATGACAGACAAATCCAAAATATCCATATACAGAGAGATAGGTACATGGCAGAGTAGTGAAACATTTCCATATACAGAGTTCTACTTCCATGGCAGATGAGTCCATCGTGACCATATACATGGCAGATTACTCCATCATGTGGACCTCTGGTAGCGTAGTGGTTACGAATCAGGCTTCGAACCTTAAGGTCAGTGGTTCGAAACTACCAGTGGCTCCACGGGAGAAAGATGAGGCTTTATACTCCTGTAAAGATTTACACTGTCGGAAACCCTGTACAGGGTCCCTATGGGTCGGAACCGACTTGACGGCACTTAACTACAACAACAACAATCCATGCAATGAGTGCTAGCTACATGTCAGACGAACCCAAAATGTCCACATACAGAGAGCTAGCTACTTGGCAGAGTAGTGCATTATTTCCATATATAGAATTCTTATTACATGGCATATGAGTCCAACATGTCCATTTACTGAGAGCTACCTACATGGCAGAGTAGTCCAACATATCCATATACAGAATACTAGCTACATGGCAGATGAGTCCAACATATCCATATACTTAGAATTAGCTACATTGCAGATGAGACCACCATGTGTATAAGGCAGATGAGTACAACATGTTCATACAAAGAGAGCTGTCTACATGGCATATGATTCCAACATGTCCATATACAGAGAGCTAGCTAAATGGCAGACAAGTCCAATATATTTACATACAGAGAGCTACCTACATGGCAGATCAGTCCAACATATCCATGCACAGAGAGCTAGCTACGTGGCACATGAGTCCAAAATACCCATATACAGAGAGCTAGGTAAATGGCAGAGTAGTGCAACGTTTCCTTATATACAGTTTTAGCTACATGGCAGATGAGTCCAACGTGTCCATATACTGAGAGTTAGCTACTCAGCAGATGACTCAAAGATGTGTACATATAGAAGAATAGTTACAAGGCAGATGTGTCCAACATGATCATACAGAGAGAGCTGTCTACATGGCTGATCAGTTCAACATGTCCATATACAGAAAGCTAACTACATGGCAGACAAGTCCAATATGTTCAAACACAGAAAGCTACCTACATGCCATATCATTCCAATATATCCATGTCCAGAATGCTAGCTACATGGCAGACGAGTCCAAAATGTCCATATACAGAGAGCTAGCTACATGGCAGTGTAGTGCAACATTTCCATATACAGAGTTCTAGCTACATTGCAGAAGACTTCATTATGTCCATATACTGAGAGCTAGCTACATGGCAGAGTAATCGAACATGTCCATATAAAGAGTAATTGCTACATGGCAGATGAGTGGAACATGTCCATATACTGAGAATTAGCTACATGATAGATAAGTCCAACATGTGTATATTTAGAGGGCTAGCTACAAGGCAGATGAGTCCAACATGTTCATACACAGAAAGCTAGCTATATGGCTGATGAGTCCAACATGTCCATATACTGAGAGCTAGCTACATGGCAGACAATTCCAATATGATCACATACAGACAGCTAATTACATCGCAGATCAGTCCAACATATCTGTATATGGATACAGAGAGCTAACGACATGGCTGACAAGTCCAAAATGTCCATATACAGAGAAGTAGCTGCGTGGCAGAGTAGTGCAGCATTTCCATATTCAGAGTTCTAGCTAAATGGCCGATGAGTCCAACGTGTTTATATACTGAGAGCTAGCTACATGGCATATTAGTCCAAAATGTCCATATACAGAGTACTAGCTACATGGCAGATGAGGGCAACATGTACATATGCAAAGAGTTAGCTTGATGGCAGATATGTCCAACATGTGTATATTTAAACGTTAGCTAAAAGGCAGATGAGTCCAACATGTTCATACAGAGAGAGCTGGTTGCATGGCTGATGAGTCCAAGCATCCATATACTGAGAGCTAACTGCATGGCAGGCAAGTCCAATATATTCATGTAAGTAGAGCTACCTACATGGCAGATACATCTAACATATCCATGCACAGAGAGCTAGCTACATGGTAGATGAGTCAAAAATGTCCATATACAGAGAGCTAGCTACATGGCAGTGTAGTGCAACATTTCCATATAGAGAGTTCTAGCTAGCTACATGGCAGATGAGTCCATAGTGTCCATATACAGAGAACTAGCTACATAGCAGTGTAGTAAAACCTTTCCATATACAGAATTCTAGCTACATGTCAGAGGAGTAAACCGTGTCCATATACTGAGAGCTAGATACATGGCACAGTAATACAATATTTCCATATAAAGAGTACTACCTACATGGCTGATGTGCCGAACATGTCCATATACAGACAGTTAGATACATGGCAGATTAGTCCAACATGTGCATATTTAGAGTACTAAATACAAGGCAGATGAGTCCAAAATGTTCATACAGAGAGAGCTGGCTACATGGCAGACAAGTCCAATATGTTCACGTACAGAGAGCTACCAACATGGCAGATGAGTCCAACATATCCACACACAGAGAGCTAGCTACATGGAAGATTAGTCCAAAATGTCCATATACAGAGAGCTAGCTACATGGCAATGTAGTGTTACATTTCCATATACAGAGTTCTAGCTACATGGCAGATGAGTCCAATGTGTCCATATACTGAGAGCTAGCTACATGACAGTGTTGTCCAACATGTCCATATACAGAGTTCTAGCTACATGGAAGATGAGTACAAAATGTCCATATACTGAGAGTTAGCTACATGGCAGATGAGTCCAACGTGTATATCTAAAGGACTAGCTAGAAAGCAGATGAGTCCAACATGTTAATACAGAGAGAGCTGGTTACATGGCTGATGAGTCCAACATGCCCATATACAGAGAACAAGCTACATGGCAGACAATCCAATATGTTCATATACAGAGTGCTACCTCCATGGCAGATCAGTCCAACATATCCATGTAGAGAGACCTATCTACATGACTGGCGAGTCCAAAATGACCATAAAGAGAGAGCAAGCTACAATTCAGATTGTTACAGCATTTACATATACAGAGTTCTAGCTACATGGAAGATAAGTGCAACATGTCCAAACACAGAGGGCTAGCTACATGGCAGAGAAATCGAATATGTTCATGAACAGAAATCTACCTACATAGTAGATCAGTCCAACATATCCATGCACAGAGAACTAACTACACGGAAGACGAGTTCAATATGATCATATGCAGACTGCTACCTACATGGCAGATCAGTCCAAAATATGCATGCATAGAGAGTTAGCTACATGGCAGACTAGTCCAAAATGTCCATATACACAGGTAGCTACATAGCATAGTAGTGTAACCTATCCATATACAGATTTCTAGCCACATGACTGATGAGTGCAATGTGTCCACAGATTGAGTGCTAGCTACATGGCAGAGTAGTCTAATATGTCCATATACAGAGTACTAACTACATGGCAGATGAGTCCAACGTGTCCATATACTGAGAGTTAGCTACATGACAGAGTAGTCCAGCATGTCCATATACAGAGTACTAGACACATGCCAGATATGTCCAACACGTTCATACAGAGAGAGCTGGCTAGAGGGCTGATGATTCCAACATGTCCATATGCAGAGAGCTACCTAAATGGCAGATCAGTCCAACATATCCATGCACAGAGAGCTAGGTACATAGTAGATGAGTCCAAAATGTCCATATTCAGAGAACTGTGAACATGTCAGAGTTGTGGAACATTTCTATATACAGAGTTCTAGCTACATGGCAGATGAGTCCATCATGTCCATATAATGAGAGTTTGCTACATGGCAGATGAGTCAAACGTGTGTATATATCTTGGGTCATCTACAAATCAGATGAGTCTAACACGGTCATACAGAGAGAGCTGGCTACATGGCTGATGAATTCAACATGTTCATATACAGGGAGCTAGCTACATGACAGATCAGTTCAACATATCCATGCTCAGAGAGCTAATACATGGCTGACGAGTCCAAAATGTCCATATACAGAGAACTACCTACATGGCAGAGTAGTGCAACATTACCATATACAGAGTCCTAGCTACATGGCACATGAGTCCAATGTGTTTATACTGAGAGCTAGCTAAATGGCAGATTAGGCCAAGATGTCCATATGCAGAATACTAGCTACATGGCAGATGAGTCCAACACTTCCATATACGGAGAGTCAGCTACATGGCAGTTGAGTCAAACATGGGTATATTTAGTTGGATACCTACAAGGGAGATGAGTCCAACATGTTCATACACACAGAGCTTGATATATTGCTGATGAGTGTAACATGTCCATATACAGAAAGCTAGCTACATGGCAGACAAGTCCAGTATGTTCATATACAGAGAGCTATCAACATGGCAGAGCAGTCCAACATATCCATGCAAAAATAGCTACCTACATGTCAGACTAGTCCCAAATGTCCATATACACAGGTAGCTACATGGAATAGTAGTGTAACATATCCATATACAGATTTCTAGGCACATCACAGATGAGTGCTAGCTACATGGCAGAGTAATCCAACACGTCCATATACCGAGTCCATATACTAGCTGCATGGCAGATGATTCCAACATGTCCATATACTGAGAGTTAGCTACATGGCAGATGAGTCCAACATGTGTATATATAGAGAACTAGGTACAAGGCCAATGAGTCCAACATGTTCATACAGAGAAAGCTGGTTACATTGCTGATGAGTCCAACATGCCCATATACAGAGAACAAGCTACATGGCAGACAAGTCCAATATGTTCATATACCGAGTACTACCTCCATGGCAGATCAGTCCAACATATCCATGTAGAGAGACCTATCTACATGATTGACGAGTCCAAAATGACCATAAAGAGAAAGCAAGCTACATGGCAGATTGTTACAGCATTTACATATACAGAGTTCTAGCTACATGGAAGATAAGTGCAACATGTCCAAACACAGAGGGCTAGCTACTTGGCAGAGTAGTGCAACATTTACATATACAGAGTTCCAGCTACGTGGCAGATGAATCCAATGTGTCTATATACTGAGAGCTAGATACATGTCAGAGTAGTCCAACATGTTCATATACATAGTACTAGCTACAAGGCAGATGAGTCCAACATGTCCATATATAGAGAGCTAGCTACATGACAGAATAGTGCAATATGTTCATATATAGAGAGCTACCTACATGGCAGATCAGTTCTACTTATCCATGTACAGAGAGTAAACTTCATGGTAGACGATTCCAAAATGGCCATATACAGAGAGCTAGATACATGGCAGTGTAGTGAAACATTTATATATACAGAGTTCTAGCTACATGGCAGATTAGTCCAACATGTGTATATTTAGACTACTAGCTACAAGGCAGATGAGTCTAACATGTTTATACACCAAGAGCAGGATACATGGCTGATGAGTCAAACATGTCCATATACAGAGAGCTAGCTATATGGCAGACAAATCCAATATGTTTCTATAGAGAGAACTACGTACATGGCAGATCAGTCCAATATAAACTTGTATAGAGATCTAATTACAAGGGAGACGAGTCCAAAATGTCCATATTAAGAAATCTAGCTCCATGGCAGAGTAGTGGAACAATTCCATATACAGAGTTCTAGCTACAAGACAGATGAGTCCAACGTGTCTGTATATTAAGTGCTAGTTACTTGGCAGAGTAATCCAGCATGTCCATATACACAGTACCAGCTATATGGCAGATGAGTCCAACATGTCCATATAATGAGAGCTAGATATATGGCAGAGTAGTCCAACATGTCCATATACATTGTATAGCTACTTGGCAGATGCTTCCACCATGTCCATATACTGAGACTAAGCAACATGGCAGATAAGTCCAACTTGTGTATATTTAGATGCCAGCTAAAAGGCAGATGAGTCCAAAATGTTCATACACAGATCTTGATACATGGTTGATGAGTCCAACATGTCCATATATAGAGAGCTAGATACATGGCAGAGTAGTGCAACATTTCCTTGTATAGAGTTTTAGATACATGGCAGATGAGTCCAACATATCCATATACTGAGAGCTAGCTACATAGCATAGTTATCCAAGATGTCCATATACAGAGTAGTAGCTACAGATGAGTCCAACATGTTCATATACTGAGAGCTAGCTACATGGCAAATGAGTCCAACATTTGTATATATAGAGGACTAGCTACAAGTTAGATGAGTCCACCATGTTCATACAGAGAGAGCTGGCTATATGGCAGACATGTCCATTATGTTCCTATACAGAGAGCTACCTAAATGGCAGATCAGTATAACATATCCATGCAAAGAGAGCTAACTACATGGCAGATGAGTCCAAAATGTCCATATACAGAGGTAGCTAAATGGCAGAGTAGTGCAACATATCCATATAAAGAGTTCTAGCTACATGGTGGATGAGTCCAATGTGTCCATATACTGAGAGCTTGCTACATGGCACAGTAGTCCAACATGTACATACACAGAGTACTAGCTATATGTTAGATAAGTCAAACATGTCCATATACTGACAGTTAGCTAAATGGCAGATGAGTCCAACAAGTGTATATTTAGAGGGCTTACTACATGGCTGATGAGTCCAACATGTTCATACACAGATAGCTTGATACATGGCTGAGGAGTCCAACATTTCTCTATGGCAGACACGTCTAATATGTTCATATACTGAGAGATATATACATGGAAGAGTAGTCTAACATGTCCATATACAGAGTAATAGCTACATGGCAGATGAGTACAACATGTCCATATACTGAGATCTAGCTACATGGCAGATGAGTCCAACATTTGTATATGTAGAGGACTAGCTACAAGGCAGATGAGTCTAACATGTCCATACAGAGAGAGCTGGCTACATGTTTGATGAATCCAACATGTACGTATACAGAGAGCTAGCTACATGGCAGACAAGTCCAAAATGTCCATATACAGAAAGCTACCTACATGACAGATCAGGCAAACATATCCATGCACAGAGAGCTAGATACATGGCAGACAAATCCAAAATGACCAAATACAGTGAGTTAGCTTCATGGCAGATGAGTCCAATATGTGTACATTTAGAGGGCAAGCTACAAGACAGATGAGTCCATCATGGTAATACGCAGAGAGCTGCCTACTTGGCTGATGAGTCCAACATGTACATATACTGAGAGCTACCTACATAGCAGACAAATCCAATATGTTAATATACAGAGAGCTACCTACATGGCAGATCAGTCCAACATATCCATGCACAGAGAGCTATCTACATGGCAGAAAAGTCCAAAATATCCATATATAGAAAGTTAGCTACATTGCAGAATAGTGCAACATTTCTATATACAGAGTTCTAGCAACATGGCACATGAGTCCAATGTGTCCATATACTGAGAGCTAGCTATATGGTAGAGTATTCCAACATGTCCATATATAGAGTACTAGCTACATGGCAGATGGGTCCAACATGTCCATATGCTGAGACTTAGCTACATGGCAGATGAGTCCAGCATGTGTATATATAGACCACTAGCTACAAGGCAGATGAGTGCAACATGTTCATACTGAAAGAGCTGGTTACATGGCTGATGACTCCAACATGTCTCCATGGCAGACAAGTCCAATATGTTCATATACTGAGAGTACCTACATGGCAGATCAGTCCAACATATCCATGCGCAGAGAGCTAGTTACATGGCAGAAGTGTAAAAATGTCCATATACAGAGAGCTAGCTAAATGGCAGAGTAGTGCAACATTTCCATATACAGAGTTCTAGCTACATGGCAGATGAGTCCAACATGTCCATATAATGAGATCTAGCTAAATGACAGAGTCGTCCAACATGTCGACATACAGAGTAGTAGCTACATGGCAGATGAGTCCTACATGTCCATCTATTGAGAGTTAGCTACATGGCAGATGAGTCCAATGTGTGCATATAAATAGTTCTATCTAAAAGGCAGATGAGTCTAACATGTACATTGACAAAGAGGTCACTATATGTCTGATGAGTCCCACATGGCAGATCAGTCCAACATGTGTATGTATTGAGGACCAGAAACAAGGCATATGGGTCCAACATGTTCAAACAGAGAGTGCTGGCTACATGACTGATGAGTCCAATATATCCATATACAGATAGTTAGCTACATGGAAGAAAAGTCCAATATGTTTATATACAGAGAGATATCTACATGGCAGTTCAGTCCAACATATCCATACACAGAGAGTTAACTACATGGCAGACGAGTCCAAAATGTCCCTACACTGAGAGCCACTTAAATGGCAGTCAAGTCCAATATGCTCATATATAGAGAGCTACCTATGTGGCAGATCTGTCCAACATATCATGAACAGACTGCTAGCTACATGACAGAAGAGTCCAAAATGTCCATATACAGAAATTTAGATACACGGCAGAGTAGTGCAACATTTCCATACAAAGATTTCTAGCTTCATGGCAAATGAGTCCAACCTGTCAATATACTGAGAGCTAGCTACATGGCAGTATAGTGAAATATATTCATATACAGAGTTGTAGCTACATGGCAGAGTAGTGCAACATTTTCACATACAGAATTCTAGCTACATGGCAGATGAGTCCAACATGTCCATATACTGAGAGTTAGCTACATGGAAGATGATTCCAACATGTGTATATATAGAGCACTATCTACAGGGTAGATGAGTCCAATATGTTCATAGAGAGAGAGCTGGCTTCATGGCTGATGAGTCCCATATGTCCATATACTGAGAGCTAGCTACATGGCAGACTAGTCCAATATGTCCATGTACAGAGTACTAGCTACAAAGCAGATGAATTCAACATGTCCATATACTGAGAGTTAGCTACCTGGCAGGTGAGTCCAACATGTTTATATATAGAGGACAAGCTGCAAGGCAAATGAGTCCAACATGTTCATACAGAGAGAGTTGGCTACATGACTGATGAGTCCAACATGTCCATATACAGAGAGCTGTCTACTTACAGACAAGTCCAATATGTTCATTTACAGTGAGGTACCTACATGGCAGATCAGTGCAACATATCCATGCACAGAGAGCTAGCTACATGGCAGAGGAGTCCAAAATGTCCATATAAAGAGAGTTAGCTACATGTCAGAGTAGTCCAATATTTCCATATACAGAGTTTTCCTACATGGCAGATGAGTCCAACATATCCATATACTGAGAGTTAGCTACATGGTGATGAATCCAACATGTGTAAATGTAGTGGATTAGCTACAATTCAGATGAGTCCAACTTGTTCATACAGAGAGAGCTGTCTACATGGCTGATGAGTCCCACATTTCCCTATACAGACAGCTAACTACATAGCAGACAAGTCCAATATGTTCATATACAGAGAGCTACTTACATGAAAGATCAATCCAACATATCCATACACAGAGAGCTAGTTACATGGCAGACAAGTGCAAAATATCCATATACAGAGAGCTAGCTACATGGCAGAGCAGTGCAACATTTCCATATACAGAGTTCTAAATACATGGCAGAGGAGTCCAATGTGTCCATATACTTAGAGCTAGATATATGGCAGAGTAGTCCAACATGTCCATATACAGAGTACTAGCTACATGGCAGATGTGACCAACATGTCCATATTCTGAGAGTTAGCTACATGGCAGATGAGTCCCACATGTGTATCTATAGACCACTAGCTACAAGGCAGATGAGTCCAATATATTCATATAGAGATAGCAGGCTAATTGGCTGATGACTCCAACCTGTCCATATACTGAGAGTTAGCTACATGGAAAATGAGTCCAACATGTGTATATTATAGGGCTAGCTACAAGGCAGATGAGTCCAACATGTTCATACACAGACAGCTGGCTACATGGTTGATGAGTCCAACATGTCCATATAATGAGAACTAGCTATATGGCAGAGTAATCCATGATGTCCATATGCAGAGTAGTAGCTACATGGCAGATGGGTCCAACATGTCCATATACTGAGAGCTAGCTACATTGCAAATGAGTCCAACATGTGTATATGTAGAGGACTAGCTACAAGGTAGAGAATTCAACCATGTTCATACAGAGAGAGCTACCTACATAGAAGATCAGTCCACCATATCCATGTTCAGAGAGCTAGCTACATGGCAGACAACTCCTAAATATCTATATACAGAGAGCTAGTTACCTGGCTGAGTAGTGCAACCTTTCCATATACAGAGTTCTAGTTACATAGCAGTGGAGTCCATCTTGTCCATATACTGAGAGCTAGCTACATGGCAGAGTAGTCCAACATGTCCAGATATAGAATACTAGGCACATGGCAGAAGATTCCAGCTTGTCCATATACTGAGACTTAGCTACATGTTAAATGTGTTCAGAATGTCCACATAACTGAGAGTTAGCTACATGGCAGAGGTTTCCAACATGTCCATATACTGAGAGTTAGCTACATGGCAGAGGAGTCCAACATGTGTATATTAAGAGGGGTAGCTATAAGGCAGATGAGTCCAACATGTTCATATACTGAGCTGACTACATGGCTGATGAATCCAATATGTCCATATACTGAGAGCTACTTACATGGCAGACAAGTCCAATATGTACATATACAGAGAGCTACCTACAAGGAGCTCTGGTAGTGTAGTGGTTACGAATCGGGCTGCGAACCGCAAGGACTGCAGTTCGAAACTACCAGCTGCTCCGCGGAAGAAAGATGAGGCAATCTGCTCCCGTAAAGATTTGCAGCCTCGGAAACCCTGTTCAGGGTCGCTATGGGTCGAAACTGACTCGATGGCACTTAACAACAACAACAACAACAACTTACATGGCAGATCTGTCCAACATATCTTGAACACAGAGCTAGCTACATGACAGAATAGTCCAAAATGTCCATATACAGAGATTTAGATACATCGCAGAGTAGTGCAACATTTCCATACAAAGAGTTCTAGCTTCATGGCAGATGAGTCCAAACTGTCCATAAACTGAGAGCTAGCTACATGGAAGTGTAGTGCAACATATCCATATACAGAGTTCTAGCTACATGGCAGAGTAGTCCAACATTTTCATATACAGAATTCTAGCTACATGGCAGATATGTCCAACATGTCCATATACTGAGAATTAGCGACATGGCAGATGATTCCAACATTTGTATATACAGAGGATTATCTACAGGGTAGATGAGTCCAACATGTTTATACAGAGAGAGCTGGCTTCATGGCCGATGAGTCCCATATGTCCATATGCTGAGAGCTAGCTACTTGGCAGACAAGTCCAAAAAGTTCATATACGAGAGCTACCTACCTATTAGATCAGTCCAACATATCCATGGCAGATGAGTCCAAAATGTCCATATACAGAGAGCTAGCTATATGGCAGAGTAGTGCAACATTTCTATATACAGTGTTTTAGCTACATGGCAGATGAATCCAATGTGTCCATATACTGAGAATATCTACATGGCACAGTAGTCCAACATGTTCATATACAGCGTTCAAACTACATGGCAGAGGAGTCCAATGTGTCCATACACTGAGAGCTAGCTATATGGCAGAGTAGTCCAACATGTCCATATACAGAGTACTAACTACATGGCAGATGTGTCCAACATGTCCATATTCTGAGAGTTAGCTACATGGCAGATGAGTCCCACATGGGTATCTGTAGATCACTAGCTACAAGGAAGATGAGTCCAACATATCCATGCAGAGAGAGCTGGCTACATGGCTGATGAGTGTTACAATGTTACAATACCTTCTGGTTCTTCCCTCTCCCCTTCCTGCAACTGCATTTTGTCTGTTTCCCTGCTCTTCCCTGCAAGGCACGTAGTTTAAAGGACAACATTGTTTTTGATATACCAGAGCTAAATCACTCCAGCAATGACCTCTCCCTTCCTGTTTAACCTATATAAATTTCTTCCCTTCCTGTTGACTCTCTTTTCTTTCTTTGTTTCCTCCTTTCCACCTCCTGCCTTCTCTCTCAAGTACAGGTTATCTTCCTCACCCTGAATACAAGTCTCTAGATGGGCCATTTGGATTGAGGTATGATTGATGAGCAACAACAGGGTTGTTTGTCCCCTTTCAATGAGTCCAACATGTCCATATACAGAGAGCTATCTTCATGGCAGAGTAGTCCAACATGTCCATATACTGAGAGTTAGCTACAAGTCAGATGAGTCCAACATGTGTATATTTAGAAGGAAACCTACAAGTCAGATGAGTCTAACATGTTAATACACAGATAGCTGGCTACATGGCTGTTGAGTCCAACATGTACATATTCTGAGAGATAGCTTCATGGCAGACAAGTCCAATATGTTCATATTCTGAGAGATAACTACATGGCAGATCAGTCCAACGTATCCATGCACAAAGAGGTAGCTACATGACAGACGAGTCCAAAATGTCCTTATACAGAGAGCTAGCTACATTGCAGTTGAGTCCCATAGTTCTAACTACATTGCAGAGGAGTCCAATGTGTCCATATACTGAGAGCTAGCTACATGTCAGAGTAGTCCAACATGTCCATATACAGAGTACTAGCTACATGGCAGATGTTTCCAAAATGTCCATATACTGAGAGTTAGCTACATGGCAGATGATTCCCATATGTGTATCTATAGAACACTAGCTACAAGTCAGATGAGTCCAACATGTTCATACAGAGTGAGCTGGCTAAATGGCTGATGACTACAATATGTCTATATACAGAGATCTAGCTACATGGCAGAAGAGTCCGTAATGTCCATATACAGAGAGCTAGCAACATGGCAGTGAAGTGCTACATTTCCTTATGCAAAGTTCTAGCTACATGGCAGAATAGTTCAATGTGTCCATATACTGAGAGCTAGCTACATGGCAGAGTAGTGCAACAGGTCCACATATAGAGTACTAGCTACATGGCTGTCAGTATGTGGACATGTTGGACTCATCAGTCATGTAGCCACCTCTCTCAGTATGAATATGTTGGACTCATCTGCCTTGTAGCTAGTCCTCTATATGTACACATGTTGGACTGATCTGCCATGTAGCTAGCTCTCTGTATATGAACATATTGGACTTGGCTGCCATGTAGCTAGCACTCAGTATATGGACATGTTGTACT